>NW_027468564.1:18420595-18543095 GCF_046254945.1 Alosa pseudoharengus | reverse complement strand
CAGCAGCATACTGTATTTGTGCAGATTGTCTTGTTTCACCTTCAGTCCAATGCAAACCCAACCAGTGAAGTGGTCCACAGAACTGTCTCTACAGAGTCCTATAGTCTCTGTGATAAAAGACTGATGAATTTATCCATTAAGACTATCTGTTAAGAATGCGTTCATTAAGACTATCTGTTAAGAATGCGTTCATTAAGACTATCTGTTAAGAATGCGTTCATTAAGACTAAGAATGCATTCATTAAGACTATCTGTTAAGAATGTGTTCATTAAGATTATCTGCTAAGAATGTGTTCATTAAGACTATCTGTTAAGAATGTGTTTATTGGGAATGTAGTCACTGATTGTTTGACTATTTGTCAGTTTCTTTGCTCTTGGTGATATATGCGTTGTACATGCTAAGTTTGTCAGAAAAAAAGGTGTATGATGATGAATTGTTGACTTGTTTGTTGTGTTGTTTTTAGTCCACTTCTGGTTTTCTGTTTGGCTGTTTAAATCTCAGGGCATGAAAGTTGTCCGTCTGTCTGACCCCTGGCTGAGGGGAACACTGTGTTCGTCACACATGAGAAACTGTTCATGAGATAAAAATAATAACAATAAAAATATTTGTTTGATGCAAAAATTACCCACCAAAATAGAGATTTACTGTGAGAAGTACACTGCCTGCCAAAAAAACTAAAACTCCTTCTTCTTCGTCACTTCTTGCATTAGAACTTCATTCAAAAGTGAAAGCAGACGGTTGATCAGCTGTGTTCTGAAGCTCAGCGTGTGTTGTGAACTTTTTGTTTCTTAGCAAAATCCAGGATGAAACGGTAACAAATAAATGTAGAGTAATATCATGTGGAGTTATTTTTTTTCGTTTTGGCAAGTAACCGTGTAATAAGCGGGATAATGTATAGATGTATATTGCTGTGTCAGGGTCCTAGTGTACGCCTTGTTGGGACTTATTTTCCCGATAATGACCGGTGTTCTATAGCCTACATCCCTTACAAATGATGTGGGTTTGCCCCAACTCTCCAAATCCAGGCTCTGTGAGTTCATGTGGGAAATCACCTGACTACTCACTGGATGTACTAAATAACCAGGCTATATAGGCTACCTTTACTTTTTTATTTGCTGTGACGATGGGGTATTTACATGTCCATCAATATGAGTTAGTGTTTTCCTCAGTGTTGAATTCTGTATTATTGAGATATATCTGAATAGCTGGCTTACAGAAATAGGCTACCACTACACCATTTACTTGGCAGTATCCATGGCAACATGGTTATGTGCATCTGTGGTGGTCATTTTGCCTTTCTCACCCCATCTCTCTCTCTCTCTCTCTCTCTTTCTCTCTCTCTCTCTCTCTCTCCATACTCACTTCCACTCACTTTTCACTGACCTACAGTACCCTCCAGAATGATTGGCACCTCTGCTAAAGTTGACTAAAAACCTGTATCATCCATAATCTGTTGGTGATTTATTGTAATCTCACAATGAAAAAAAATAAATAGGAAAAATCCAACCTTGAAGGGAAGCAAATTTATTCTGAGAAAAAGGAAAATCTCATAAAGAAATATATATTATTTATCCAACGTTGAAAAATGACTAGAGGATTTAGCCTCTGTGTCACTTCATTTCCATAGTGAAAAGGAAAGTCATGAACTACTTCTGAAAGTTCAAAGACACTCTGATTAACTTAAATAAATTGAAATGAGTCAAGTCAAGTCAAGTTTATTTATAGTGCATTTCATACACAGAGGTCATTCAATGTGCTTTACATAAACAAAACCAAACAATAAATAAAAGCATAGAAGGGCAATATAGTCAAAGAATAGTTCATTATAGATAGGACAATTCTTCTGTTAGGTTTTGTATATAAGATTTTTCTAGGGGTGCCAATATTTGTGAGCAACGGGTTTTTGTTAAAAATATTTACTTCTTTACAAGATTTTGCTTTATCTCAGAATAAATTTGCTTCCCTTCAAGGGTGGATTTTTCCTCGTTGTTTTCATTGTGAGATTACAATAAAACACCAACAGATTATTTTTTATACCTGTTTTTAGTCAACTTTACCAAAGGTGCCAATAATTCTGGAGAATTCTAGAGTGTGTGTGTATGTGTATGTGTGTGTTTATGAGTGTGTTTGTGGTTTGTGTTCCAAATCCGACCCGTGGTCATTCCCCGATCTCTCTCTCTCTCTCTCTCTCTCTCTCTCTCTCTCTCTCACACACACACACACACACACACACACACACACACACACACACACTCTTCAGTTTTCTATCGATCTAAACAAAGACAAAATACCCCGAAATATGTGTAAAAACAGACCATTTCAACTAGGCATATTATATTATATTTATACATATAGATGCTATTATCCAAAAAGCTTTACAAAAATGAGAAATAACATTCAAGCTAATGCAGAGGAGACCTTATGTAGGAATTAAGACCACATCAACAATACTATTATACTAGAGGATGAGATTGGTAAAGTTATATAAATAGTTACTAAGTGTAGTCAAAGTGTAGTAGAAGGAGAAAGTGGGAAAAGATGGAGGTTGCTTCATCCAAGCAGATATGTCAGAGAAACAAAGTGATATGAGCCATGTCAGAATTCATATTTTTAGTAATATAGTGGGTATTTGATATATAGGTCAATCCATATATTTGATTGCCACATGTAAACTATAATATATTACAGTAAATGGTTGAATTTATTTACTAGAGTAATTAACTCCCATAAGCATGGAACTTAGTAACAGTCTAATACAACTTCCACATACCATTTGATCACAATAACTGAGAGAGTTTAAAAATCATGTTCATGAAATAATTTCCACTTTAAAACTTGGGTAGTACACTTTTAAAACTACACATACAGCATATGATGATATAGCATTCTAGAACTAATAGAACTTATATTTGTGACTCCACCGTGTACAGCAGACACAGGAGAGAGAAGTGTGTTGAGTTCAGGTGCTGAGGTCAGCCATCTCCACCTCATCTCCACTCTGCTGACCCTCTCTGCTCTGACGTCCAGAGGTCTGCTCTCCTCTTCTGCTCCTCAGCTTGAACCAGATCACAGCAGTGACCAGCCCCAGCAGCACACAGCCTACACACACTATTGGAAGTACAAATATGTAGTAATTATAGTGAAAGCTGTACACAAGGTGGATCTCTCCCTCATAACAAACCCTGACAACCCTGTCCTCTCCATAGACTCTCCATGTGTATACGCCACTGTTCTCTGCTATGACACAGAGCATTATTACTCTATAATCCTAAGCCCAATAAAGACCTGGATTCACTTGATAATTGGCGTCCTATTAGCCTATTAAATAATGATTACAAAATACTTGCCTCTGTACTTGCTAACAGGTTGAAGAACGTCCTAGAGACCATAATTGATGAAACTCAATCAGCAGAGCCGGACAGTAACGGAGTACATTTACTTGAGTATAGTACTTGAGTACAATTTTGAGGGATCTGTACTTTACTCGAGTATCATTTTTGGGGAATACTCATGACTTTACTCAAGTACTAGGCCTACCGTGAGTACCCGTTACTACCTAAAAGGAAAAAAGAAAAATCTCAGAAACCCTCAATTTGTTGTTTCCCTCTCAAACGTGATTGGATTGTGCAGGCGCCACTGATTGGGACAGCCTATCAGCAATCACCTTCAGCTTTCCGCCAAAGTCAACTCCATGGTCAGATTTAGATCAGAGACGAAACCCTAGCAGGTCCATCCCAGGAATGTGCCAACCTGTGGCCCCACCTCGCCAGACTATTTAAAATTTCTGAACAAGTTAATGATAGTTTTCGCAAGTGTTTCAATTACAAAATAGTATTTTGTATTTGAAATACGTATTTTAAATACATGTATTAGAAATACTGCCCATCCCTGGCAACATGGTAAAAAGATGAAAATGACTGAAATGATTTTACTGAAAATGACTGAAATGATTTTACTTCCAATTCCTTTTACATTCTCCAAGGTATTAACGTTAACATTTTTCATAAATCCATGTAGGACGTTTCTGTACATAAATGTAAGCACTGTGGCAGTAGTAATGCAATATTTAGAAAATGTAGGCTACTCTTGTACTCTTGATACTCAAGTACTTTTAAAAACAAGTACTTCAGTACTTTTACTCAAGTAAACATCTGACTGTTGTACTTACTTACTTACTTGTACTTGAGTAAAACTTAGCAAAGGGTATCTGTACTTTTACTCAAGTAATGAAGCTGTGTACTCTGTCCGCCTCTGTCAATCAGGCTTTATGCAAAACCGTCAAAAAATCACCAATAACATACGTCTGGTATTAGATCTACAGTAATAGACTACAATGAACTTGCTGATGATGATAGCTTAATTCTATTTCTTGATTTCTATAAAGCCTTTGATTCTGTAGAACACCCATTCATTTTCAAAGCATTAGATATGTTTGGGTTTGGTGATTAATTATTTCTCTAGTATTGTTAAGACATTGTATAAAAATGGCAACAGCTGTGTTAAACTGAAACATGGTACGAGTAGCTGCTTTTGTGTAGCACGTGGAGTAAAACAAGGCTGCCCAGTCTCGCCTTATTTATGTCTCCTGGCCTCTCAGCTGCTCACTACTTATTTACAACAGAGTAACTTGCAGGGGATCTCTATAGCAGGCCGTCAAATTCTCATTAGGCAATTAGCTGATGATACTACGCTTTTCCTCAAAGAGAACTCTCAGGTGTCTCAAGCCATCTCTCTTATCAGACACTTTTCCAGAGCACATCAGGATTATGCCTTAATATTACACTAATCATCATCAGGATTATGCCTTAATATTACAGTAATCTTCATCAGGATTATGCCTTAATATTACAGTAATCATCATCAGGATTATGCCTTAATATTAATAAATGTGAGCTACTATTTCTAAGAAATAAGAAAGCTTCCAACATTTGTGGTGTACCAGTCAAAGATGAAGTCAAATACTTAGGGGTATCAATTCATAGGAATGAGAATTCTGTAAGTTCTAATGCTAACTTTGAACCTGTTATTAAAAAAAACGCAATCCAGATTAAACTGCTGGCTACAGATATATCTTTCGTTAAGGGGAAGAACTCTATTGACAAAAGCCGAAGAAATCTCAAGATTGACATGCCTTGGCTCTCCATGTCGATAGCCCTCTTGCCAAAAAAATAGATAAAATGTTGACTGATTTCTTATGGAGAAATAGAACACATTATGTTACAAAATCTGTCTTGATGAATACAAATGCGTAATAACTTGTCTTCTATATGGAATTTTATCCCTCAATACATATTCTCCAAAGTGGGTGGGCTGAACTTTCTTCTAATGTGCAATTAAATTAGCCAATTTTCACAAACAAGTACTTTTAGCCTGGTCCTTAATTTACAAACATAACTTCTCCCCACATAAATATCTCATCTGGAACAACCAAAATATCTTATATAAAAACAAATCTCTTTATCTAGACAACTGGGTAAAACATATCCTCTTGATCTCTGAACTTGTAAATCCAAATGGTCTTCTCCTCAACTACTCAGAGTTTCTATCTAAGTTTCATCTGCCATTCAAGCCAAAAGATGTTGCCATGGTTATAGGAGGAGTACCGCCTGGTGCCTTGATGTTATTAAAAAGTCAGCATTCATTTGCTGCTCTACCTCAGGTGGCTGAATTAAATCCTTATACCACAGCGGTAGGGCAAGTTACTTACCTGTTAATCAAATCCAGTATTTACCATTCAGAGTGCCGAGTCATTGACGAAAAGTAAGTTCATATGATGTTTAAATCGTGTTAATCCACACTGGTATGCAAGAGGTTTTCTAACATAGTTAAACTTGCTTTTGCTATAGTTTACTTGAAGTAATATAATGTAATTGTTCTATGAGATTGTAATTTTAATATGTTTAGCGCAGGAATTTACCACCTGACGTTTCTACTGTTGTAAGAACGTAGCATCTCCTAATGGAGGAGAGATGTGCTGTTGTGCTACATGTGCTGTTAACGTGATTACGCAGTACCGTTTTACGCCGCTAGATGGCAACATTGACCATGGAATAATTGTAGTCACAAACAAAAGTACTTCTAAACTGGAAGGGAATTAGTGTTGTATGTGTTTCAAGCCTACGATTTCAGCTTGATGAGCATAATAGTGATGCATTTATGTATAATGAGCTGCAGAAATATTATTGTAAGTAATTAGAATCTAAGTCGTATTTTGTTTTTATAATTTCAGACGGTGTGTTTAGCCTATACTATATTGGCAATTCTGAATATCAATGCTGGAACAATACAGAGTTAAGACCCATCTCTTCTTTGTCCTATATTCTGACCGATATACCATCCAGTATAGTGCCACTACCCTACACCCGACTCAGCGCAACCTTATCACCTCCCCAATGCCCCTGGTTGCTGCATGAGGTAACACTGTTCCCCATCAGAACCGTATGTGTACGGTAAGCAGTGTGAAGAGAACCTAGGCCACCAACTCACAGCTGCCCTCACTCATCTACCTGCAGGATACAGTATCTGCAAAAAGTGATATCTTACTGTTTTAATCTTAGATATATATATATATATATATATCTTATATTAAGATAAAAAAATGGCTGTGTGCATCTACTGTACTTGCAGGCTACAGTATGGAAACAGGAACCTTAGTTATCATACTACTGCAATGTACTCATCTGGTACAGTGTTGCACTGAATGGAGATGGCCTTGGTGGTTAATGCATGTCATGACCAACTACAGAAAAAAGATCACATACTCATAATATTTTGTTATGGCATAGAAAACAATGAAACAAAACAGAAAACAAAGAAATGACCACAGGTTCATCACGAGTCCTTTCAGAATTTTTATTTAGACATGTTTTAATTTTTAATTTTAAATTCAGAAACACATTTTTATTTACATATTTCAAGTTAGAAAAACAAGCATTTTTTTATAGTTCTGTGTGAACAAATATAGAAACACTGACACCCCCAGACCGGTAAATAATTTTCAAAGAAATTCAACAAATAACTTTAGAGAGAACAGAATGCATCATGTTGTTGCTGAAACATTCTTATAATCCAGACATTCATTTTAGGAAAAGCGCAGAATATGAAGAAAACATCAGCATTTGTATAGTATCACCCAAACAGTAGCCTATACATTGAATAGATATCAATATGGCTATGGTATTTGGCAGACACGCATAACAACAATACAATCATTCAATTTAACAGTATACAATTTAAAAAGTTGATAAGACCACATTAAGGAGAATGACAATAATAAACAACAATGTCAATTCAATCAATAGCCTAATGAATATAAATAAATACTATAATATAATCTCAATAGCATAACACTTGTGTATGAACAGGAGTGTGTGACTCTGGTGTTCCTGCAGCATGCTCAACTGCCAGGGCCACAGAGAATGAATGTTGCTACGGTTACATGGTTACTGCGGAATGTTGCAATTTAAGTTGGATGTTGCTACGGTTACGTGGCTACTGCGGAATGTTACAGAGTGTTTTGTGTTGATGAATTTGTGTTTTAATTTTGCAGTTGGTGAAATGGCCTCATTTATACAGAAAGAGAGAAGGAAGAGAAGAGGGGAAGAGAGAAAGAGAAAAGTGTAGAAAGAGGGTGATGATGAAGTCTGCAAAATAGACAACAGTTTCTCTCTTACACACACACACACAAATCTGAAAATGGAACAGCAGCAAACAGGTGATGGAAATAGAGAGATAAGAAGAGAAAGGGAGGAGGGGGAGATGAGGGAGAGAGAATGAGTGGAAGAGGGAAAAGGGAGGAGACAGAGAAAATGAAGGGTCAGAAAGAGAGAGGTAGAGAGAAAGGGATAAGAGAGAGAGAGGAAGAGAAGAGAAGGGAGGGGAAGAGAAGAGAGGGGGAGTAGAGAGAAAGGGTGACATGTGGACGTACTGTTGGAGGATGAGTTCATGTGATCTTGCGCAGGGACACTGAGGAGTAATATCCAACCACAAACCCTGGATAGAGGGGCTCAGTGAATGTGGAGTGGAACGTGTGCAGGTGGGTGAGTGTGTTAGTGGAGACGCTGTAGAAGGACAGAGTGCCGGCCGGCCAGTCCAGGTAAACTCCTACTGTTCTGGAGTCGGAGGAGGGGGCAGGTATGACAGTGCGTTTCTTATTGTGCCTGACAGAGTATCTGTGATCAGAATAGCACTCCAGACTCCAGGACTCGGCATTCAGTCCCATTATGACGTCATCACTGCCCCCTTTCCTCTCGATGCTTTTATAGGCCACAGATATATCAGCTCTATAATCTCCACTCCACTCAGCCTCCCAGTAGCAGCGTCCAGTCAGACCCTCTCTACACAACACCTGACACATGGAGTCAAATCTCTCTGGGTGTTCAGGATACGGCTGCAGCTCCTCCACACGTGTCACCTTTCTGTTCCCCTCAGAGAGAGAGAGAAATCTGTCTGCTGTGTTTGGGTCCAGTGTGAGATCACAGGCATCTGCAGACAAGAGGAGAGAACATGAGAACACACACACACACACACACGTCAACACAAACACACTCCTACACACACACACACACCATGTCAACACAAACACACAAACACACTTCTACACACCCTACCTACCTACACACACACACACACACCATGTCAACACAAACACACTTCTACACACCCTACCTACCTACACACACACACACACACACCCTGTCAACACATACATATACACACACTCCTTCTCACCCTACTAACACACTCAAACACACACACACACACACCATGTCAACACAAGCAAAAACACACACACATTCCTACACACTCTACCAACACACACACACCATGTCAACACAAACACTCCTACACACCCTACCAACACATACACATACACACACACACACACACCATGTCAACACAAACAAAAATACACACACTCCTACACACCCTACCAACACACACACCATGTCAACACAAACAAAACACACACACTCCTACATATCCTACCAACATTGCTATTAGACACCCATACACACCTAATGCTAAAACATGTGACAGACAGACATGAGAACACACACACACACTCCTACACACCATGTCAACACAAACACACACACACACACACACACACACTCAACATAACAAAACACCCTCACTCCTACACACCCTACCAACACACACATACACACACATGTCAACACATACACACTCCTTTGCACCCTAGTACCCACACACACACCCACCATGTCAACACAAACACACACACTCCTAAACACCCTACCAACACACACACAGACACCATTTCAACACAAATAAAAGACACACACTCCTACCAACACACACAGTAAACACAAACAAACACACACACATACACACACACCACGTCAACACAAACACACACCTACACACACACACCATGTCAACACAAACACACACACACACCGTGTCAACACATACACACTCCCACACACCCTAGTACCCCCCCACACACACACACACAATGTCAACACAAACAAAATACACACTCCCCTACACACCTTACCAACATTGCTATTAGACACTCATACACATCTAATGCTTAAAACATGTGAAAGACAAGAGAAGAGGACATGAGAACACACACACACACACACACACACACATACACACACACACACACACCCCTACTGAACCTACCAACACACACACACACACCATGTCAACACAACCAAACATCATGTCAAGACAAATACACAAATTGCTATTAGACACCCATTCACACATTCAAGCATAAAAACATGACACACTCACACACACACACTCCTATTCACCCTAGCAACACAGTCACACACACTGCTATTAGATACCCACACACACATTCAAGCATGTGAATGATAATACTATATAAATACTATATATATACAAATACTGAATAAACAAAACAAAAAAAACTTACATCTCAGCAAATGTGGCCGTGCTCTGCTTACAGAAGCCCCAGTTCTGTAAGAAAAACAAAATGTCACACACATGTACCATACAAGGTCCAACTAGTTCTCAGAAGGAGACAATCATGATGTAAAAAGCCCCAACACTGTCTGTCCTGCACTTAGATTAGAGTTAGTGAGCAACATGAGGGCTACCTCTGAATAACAAATGCAATTAGTCTCCGGTTCTGCTCCCACCTACTTGAATGCCTTCATACAGACATACGCTACCTCCAGACCGCTGCGCTCCTCAGACGAACGACGTCTAGCTCTACCTCCGGTACGCTCAGGCCAATCCAAACTTTTCTCATCTGTTGTTCCTCGCTGGTGGAACACACTGCCAGTTCCTACAAGGGCAGGGACATCCCTCTCCATTTTCAAAAAACTCCTGAAGACCCAGCTCTTTAGAGAACATCTCCTCTCATAGCAACACTTACAACAAGTCTTGCTGATCCTAGCACTCACCAGCCGTCTTAAACTGACACGTAACTGTTAAAAACAGCACTCACTGATGCACTTATTCTTACTGTACTCTAATGTTTTTTAAACTGTCCTAATATTGTTGAGAATTGCTCTAAACTTAAACTGTTTACCATGTTGTTAGTCGCTTTGGCTAAAAATGCGTCAGCCAAATGTAATGTAATGTAATGTAATTTCCAACAGTGAAACTCCATTAATGTATATGTCAGGGACCACCAGCAAGACCTTCACAACCCACCTGTGGGTCACAGACCACATGTTGAGAACCCTAAATTAATGATTGTTTGTTGCATTACTGGTTACTCACAGTGATAATAGGCCTTATAGACATTTAACTTTGTTAAATTTGATCTACTTCATAGGGGTCCCAATATACAGAATTAATGGCCTCTCTGACAGACAACAAGAAAAAAAGTATTTTTTTTTTAGTATTTCTTGTAACATGGAGATAAACAGCTCCCTGTTTTTTCTGTTAATCTCGCAGCATGGAATCTGAGAGGCGTTCAAATTTTAAATTTGTCAAATAGTGATGAATGTTTGTGAGTAAAACAAGAAAAAATGGTGTTGAGGGTCCATAACATTAACAGTAACTCTTCGTCCAGCTCCACTGTGGGTGAGTTGCGCCAACAAGGTTTAAGTTTTATCCATTAATCGGGTTGCACCAAACTTTAAACCTAGTTTAAAGGTAATTAGGTTTACGTTTAAACCATCCTTGAAACATTTAAACCAAATCCTAATTTTGGTTTAAATGTTAACATAAACCTGGTTTCATTTTAATCCTGTTGCTAAACTGCTTTAAACTCAGATTTAAATTTCAGTTAGGGATTCATTTTAAACTTGCTTTAAATGTCTTAAATGGCTGCATATATTTGATGGATTGACGAAAATCGAGTCCACAAAGGAAAATAAGAGACCGTCTCAACCCTATGGAGTTTTATGATGAGGAATTTTCAAGGAGGTACAGATTCAACTAGGAATTTGTAATAAGATTACATTTAAACTGCAAGTGCACAATTAACATGGCAGCAACCTGATTATCTTTAAACTAGGTTTAATGGACAAACCTTGATTTAATCCAGGTTAAAACGTAATCCTTGTTGGTACAATCCACCAGTCGAGGTTTTAATCACAGGTTAAGGTTTTAATCGTGGATTTGTTAAACCATGCTTAAAATTAAGTGGTGCAACAAATTCAATTTAAACCTGGATCTACAAATCCTTGATTAGGCCTACACCAAAGATTATTTTAATCCTTGTTGGTGAAACCCACCCTGAGTGTTCAAAAAAGTTCATGGAGAACTCAAGACAAAACAGAAAACTGTTTGTAAAAGTTCCTACACATTCAGCTACGATTGTGAATTTGAACACACCTCTAAATATTTGCATTATTGGATGCTGCATCAAAGAGATAACAAATACACGTCAGTGTAAAGCAGCTATTACAATACATATTTGAAAATAGACCACTACACACGGTCCAAACATACTCAAGTATCGCCAGTTTACAGACAGGATCCTCCAGTCTAGCAGATAACAGCTTCAGTCCTGATTCTCCAAGAGTGTTGTGCCTCAAGTCCAGCGCTTTTAGATGGTTTGAAGTCAGAGCTGCGGCCAGAACACCACAACCCTTCTCTGAGATGAGACAATCAGAGAGCCTGAGAAAGAGAGAGAGAGAGAGAGAGAGGGAGGGAGAGGGAAAGAGAGAGAGGGAGGGAGGGAGAGAGAAAGAGAGAGATGGTCCTTTTCATTCTTACCTGCATACAACTGGTGACTGTTTAAATCTGAAGTTATTTGTTTATTTTACAACAGATATGTCTGGTTAAACTATTTATTAATTGATTGGACAAGAGACATTCCTAGAGTGGCGATATCTCAGGACATCCCCACTCAAACACGCTTTTTGCTCTGAATTGTCCAATGTGAACATTCCATTCATTCAAAGCGAGATAGTAGCGATTTCATAACATCACATTTGACAGCTATTGAGTGGGAAAATGGAGTAAGTAGAGTAGGGTGAATGTTCAATTTAGCAAATGACATATAGACAAGCGAGTAGGCTCTGCAAATTGGACGATTTGGAACTACTTTAGGGTGGAGGATGAATGGGGGGAAAAAAAATCTAAATAAAGGACATAAGAAGCAATTTGGTGTCTTCCAACATGATTAGTTGGTAGTAGAACTGTTGATGTATGAAAGCAATATGGTACAAGTCAGAGTGGCATTGGTAGCAGATATTTCCATGGCTGTGATTACCTGCAGCACAAGGCCCAATAAAACCCATGGTGATATGTGCTACCAACCCCACTCTCACTTGTGCGATATTGCTTCATTATAAACTAATATGACACAGATTTGATCAGTTCACAGACATTTTAAGACTCACAAATAAGCTCAAAAGTAGAATGACACCTGCACAATGATATAAACAAGGTGGGATATTAATTGCTGCTTTTTCATTTGGTTGACCAGTTGATGTTTATTTTTATATCGTCATGGTTCTTCTAACTAATGAGGAATTTTAAGACAAAGATATGTCTTCACCCACCTTAATGTGTGTATTTTGCAGTTGGAACTGGACAGTCCCTTAGAGAGCAGCTGAGCTCCAGAATCCCCCAGGTCATTGTCACTCAAGTCCAGCTCTTGTAGGGAGTTTGGTGACTGTAGAACTGAAGCCACCATCTCACAAGATTTATATGTGAGTTTACAATCAGCAAGCCTGCATAAGAACACAACAAAAGATAACATGAATAAATGGAAGATATAGTGTTTACACAGTGCCCTGATACATAAATAAAAATCAAGAACACAACATCAGATCAGATGGCTACTGTCGCCATACTCGGGTCGGCGGCTGTTCAGCTGGTCAAATAATTCACTCACACTGATTTAGTATTGATGTTGTCGCTGAAGCTATCTATTTTGTTTCATAATGATTTATTTATTCATTGTAATTAGCATATGTATTGATTGTTTTATTTATTCTTATTAATCTATTTTCTTTATCTAACAAAGAGGTTAGTTGCTCAGGTGCTGTGTGATATGAGCTCATGAAGGCCTATACATTTTAGGATTTAGGGAAGACTTGTTCAATGAAATGGTATTTTAATATCATACCCTATCTCTCTCTCTTTTCTTAATACATTTTATATTTTTCTTAATTCTTACACATTGAAACGGAATATATCGTCCATGTTATTTGGTTAGGATTAATTAAATTGGATTAATGCAATATCCTGTTGCAAATCCCTGTAAACCCCTCCCTCTCTGTAGCCGCTAACATTATACACTGTCTGTATTGAGAACCGAGAGGTGCGTTGGTTGAAATTCGCAGGCGAACATTTGCAAATAAGTTTTTGGCAAACGTTTGCAAATACTCGCAAAGTGTACAGTGGAGTTGTACGTGGGCTTGACGAAGGTAACAAAGCAATTACCGTTACAATGGAATGTTAACACCAAATCGTTCAAATAGAGTCGGGGCTCGAGCGGCAGACACACAAGCCGTTGGCGAAAGCAGCCGTTGGATCCCCACAGACTCGAGCAAAGCAGGAGGGTCGTTGGGCACCAGACGTAAAATCAGCGGATCTAGCAGCTGCCCTCCAGCTAACTACTCAAAGCCTGACGAGAAGAGTAAATAACGAGGCACATCAGGCATCAGATCCTACAGTTACTCTGTGTGATTTAGTCTTGTTGAACTAGCTTCTATGCCTAGCTTCTACTAGAATGTGAATCACTAACATTGGACACCATGCAGAGGTGAACCGTACACTGCCATTAAAAACAAAAACTTCAAGCAAATGATAAAAAAATACTCTTAAACGTATTTAGGAGTGGACATACATTCATTACAAAGGTAACGTTAACTTATTGAAGACATTTCTCACCAGTCTAAAGTTAACAACACCGTGGTTAGCTAGACTGTCGGCTAGCTTAATAACAATATCATTAACGTTAACGTTACCAGAAAAGTTGAGCTGTCAACTGTAACGTTAGCAGCGCCAACGTCCTTTCTCCAGTTTTCCTAAATAACTCATTCTAGTATAACAGTTAACGGTTAACCCAAGAACTTAAAAAGTACTGAAAGGAAAGGAATACGAGTTCAGATGCCTACCTGGCGAGAAGATTCAGGAATTTTCTTAAAGTCTCAACAGCAAAACGAGTCACAGCAGAGATACAGTACTCGCTATGGTTCACTTGTTGAAATATTTCAGAAATAACTTCAACGGCTGCGCTGCAGTATTTATCCCAACAGTGACGTAAGCATGACGAACTGACTGTATCTCTCGTGCGAGATAAAGACATTAAAGAGGAAAGGATAGGAGAAAATGGATAGAAACAGTAGCCTAATCTTGTATAATAAAATATAATATAATTACATAGGTTGGTACATAACTAGGTGTATAACATACACCTAGCAACCACAATTATAATACATTGCAAATGACTGACGTAAATATTGGGTGGGTTATGTGCAAACACTGTCTAGATTAGGCTATGTCATCTCCTTCTTAATGAACCAATGTTTGCTTGTAAGTTAGCTGGTAGCCTATGCTATGTATGGTTTAGCCAAAGGAATGACACTTATGTCAGGACCGGGTGGGTAATGGGTCACTTTTGGGCCGGTCGAGGAAAAAAAATATTGAAATTTTTCACGTTAGTATATCTTCTCTAAGTAGACTATCTCCTACACGTTCCGCATTCTGTGCATGACACCGTTGCATGGGCTCCATGTGAGCGAGCTCTCCCCACCCCAAAAGAGTTGGTTGCGGGTCCATATAGCCCGTCTTTTCCAAAAAGCTTTCTCAGATACGGATAGCCGGGCCGGCCTACACAGTAGCCATAAGCGTCATGAAGGATGGATGGTAGAAAGAGGCCAGGAGGGACTGAAACGGCCAGGTAGAATGCTGCTAAATGTGCCAAGCTTCCAGATTACAGACAAAAGTGGCAACTGATAAAGAGAGATTGCCTATAGGCAATGATTATTAGCAGTGTAATTATTGCTAATATTAGACGTTTGTAGCGTTGTCAAGCTATTCGCAAGCAACATATTCAATTAGGCTACTTAAAATATTAGCCTTTTGTATCCATTTCATAGACTTTGCAGTATGCAAATATTGATAACAAAACTGAAGCTTGATCTGTGTAGGCCTATGCTGTAAAAATTGTAGCCGAGCAGCAGATCAACCAGTCGACCACTGAAAATGATGAGCCCGAAATTAGTGAAGAGGAGGCCATGAGGGACAAGTAGCCTAGAGAGGATAAATTAAAGTTATTTATTGTAAGAAAGAGCTATTATTCTACATGATGAACCTTGTTTGTTCAGAAGAGGGTGTAATAAAGGAGTTGGCTAAATCACCAAACAACAATATAGCCTATCCATGCAAAAAACATGTAGGCCTAGCCTAAACATTAGTTCAATATGCCTCTTTGTGGAAGCGATAGACTACATTTCAAAGGCTTTCTTTCTTTCTTTCTTAACTTGTGGTAGGCCTATAGTGGAATAGTTTTTGTTAACTCTCAATTGAAGTGAATTATTATATAACCTTTACACATTGTTGAACCATGGTACTAATAAAAACTACAGGATAGTACGAGCTGAAATGTTGTTTAATTTATCCAATTTCCGCCACTATGGAAAACGTGGGCCGGTCTTGGGCCTGAAACTCCCGGGCTGAAAAGTGGCCCCACTAGTGGCCTGCAGTAGTAGTGAGCTCTGACACTAAGTTACCTCTCCAAGCAATCTGTGAGAACTCCAGTGAGTATACCTTAGTGAAAAGAGTTATGGTTGGTGGTGATTAAGATTAGGCCTATGTGGAAGTGATAGGCCTGGGCTATAATAAAACTAAACAACCTTTATCAGGCTTGTGTTTTGTACTCGCGTTATTTTCAGAGCCGGACAGTAACTGAGTACATTTACTTGAGTACAGTACTTGAGTACAGTTTTGAGGGATCTGTACTTTACTCGAGTATCATTTTTGGGGAGTACTTATGACTTTACTCAAGTACATTTGAGAGGCAAATATTATACTCTTTACTCCACTACATTTCTATCCATAACCGTGAGTACCCGTTACTTCTTCTAAATAAAAAAGGAAAAAAGAAAAATCTCGGAAACCCTCAATTTGTTGTTTCCCTCTCAAACGTGATTGGATTGTGCAGGCGCCACTGATTGGGACAGCCTATCAGCAATCACCTTCAGCTTTCCGCCAAAGTCAACTCCATGGTTAGATTTAGATAAGAGATGAAACCATGGACAAAACAATGGATGAAGACGCAGCAGGTCCATCCCGGGAATGTGCCAACATGTGGCCCCACCTCACCAGACTATTTCAATTTTCTGAACAAGTTAATGATAGTCTTCGCTTCAAGTGTTTCCATTACAAAATAGTATTTTGTATTTGAAATACGTATTTTAAATACATGTGTTAGAAATACTGCCCATTCCTGGCAACATGGTAAAAAGATGAAAATGACTTGATTTTACTTTCAATTAGGGCTGTCAAAATAACTGATTAATTTCGATTAATTAATTTGAGAAAAAATAACTGATTAAAAAAAATAACGCAGATTAATCAATTCTGTATGACCTTTGACCCCGAGCCGTTGTAGTCAGTAACCGTTAGACTGTAAAATAAAGGAGAGAGAAGAAAATGTGCTGCCTAGATCATTGATTGGAACATTTACTTTTCAAAAACGGCTTGATGGTATTGGTAAAAATAAAGTGTTGCTTAAAATAAAGTCCTCTGCAATGTATGTGATAAAAAAAAACTTCTTCTCGAAGCACTTTTGAATTTATTTCCTCAGCATATTAGGTCATATCATAGATTATTATGGCCATTATTCAAATTATAATAAAAGAGTTTTTGAACTTTAATGTCACTAATGCTGATTATTCAATGATTGATTTGAATTTAAATATTTAAAATACTTTCACAGCAAAAATCATATATGCGATTAATTTAGATTAATTAATCACAGAGTATGTAATTAATTAGATGAATTTTTTTAATCGATTGACAGCCCTACTTTCAATTCCTTTTACATTCTCCAAGGTATTAACATTAAATTGTTTTTATAACTCCATGTAGGATGTTTCTGTACTGCGCACTGTGGCAGTAGTAATGCAATATATAGAAAATGTACTTTTGATACTCAAGTACTTTTAAAAACAAGTACTTCAGTACTTTTACTTAAGTAGACATCTGACTGTTGTACTTTTACTTATACTTGAGTAAAATTTAGCAAAGTATAAGTATAAGTATATATACTCTTTTGATCCTGTGAGGGAAATTTGGTCTCTGCATTTATCCCAATCCGTGAATTAGTGAAACACACTCAGCACACAGTGAGGTGAAGCACACACAAATCCCAGTGCAGTGAGCTGCCTGCAACAACAGCGGCGCTCGGGGAGCAGTGAGGGGTTAGGTGCCTTGCTCAAGGGCACTTCAGCCGTGCCTACTGGTCGGGGTTCGAACCGGCAACCCTCCGGTTACAGGTCCGAAGCGCTAACCAGTAGGCCATGGCTGCTCCACAAAGGGTATCTGTACTTTTACTCAAGTACTGAAGTTGTGTACTCTGTCCGCCTCTGGTTATTTTAGATGGAGGGAGAGAAGTACACACAACTGGGTTGGAAGCAGCCAACTGCTGATGAGCTCCAGATAATTGGCAAACATGACCTCAAGGACCACATGGACATGTAGGATAGGTAGGTTCTGGATGAAGAGGAAGACAAGACAGGATGTGCTAGAGGAGGAGACTGTGCGCATGTAGGCTACATTTGTGGTTGTGACGACAGTGTTGCTTATAACATTAATGACGGGGATTATATTATAGTTTATTTACATTTGTAATTAAATTTCTACTTTTCTCATCACTCAATTTCTTTATTTTCGAGTTTGGTTTACCATTTCTTATCAGGTTCCATGTCAGGTAGAGCATCAACGCGTCTCACTTTGCTTATTCTTACACAGACATAGACAGAGACACCAACTCCAATAGCATTTACATGTACACCCCATTGTCTGCTAGGCGTAGATGGACACGCACACACACACACACACACACACACAACCATGCCACAGCTGTGATGGAACGTACACACTATGGATCTGGTGTGAATGTGGCATTAATCCAAATGATTATTTATTGAAATAAAATTCTCTATTTTTGATAAACTCTGATTTCCGTCTCCATTTTATGTTGCGGCCTCTGAGCCGGCCGTAACAATAGTCAACATAATTAGGAGACATTATTGTCCTGTAATGACATAGAACACACACACACAAACACACAAATCTAAAAGGTTTAATAAGATGTAATGTGTAATGTCGATAACTTGTAGGGATCTAATGAATGGCATATTGTCCTAACAACGGTGTCTGACAATATTTGCCTAATTAAACAAACAAATAAAACAAATATCAGGAAATGAGTGCATGGCCTTATTCCAACCTTAATATCTGCAGTATGCTGTTGGAACTTGACAGTCCTTTAGAGAGAAGCTCCACTCCAGAATCCCCCGGGTCATTGTTACTGAAGTTCAGCTGTAGCAGGGAGTTTGGTGACTGTAGAACTGATGCCACAATCTCACCCAATTTATCTGTGAGCTTACAGTCAGCAAGCCTCCATAAGAGCAACAAAAGATAACATGAATAAATGGAAGATATAGTGTTTACACAGTCACAATCAAGAGACATTTCACCAACAGTGCAGAAATCATTCATGTGTACACTGGTCAAACACCACAAACACACACACATGCATGCAGGCAGGCACGTACGCACACAAGCACACATGCACACACACCTGATAGATTTTACTATGATGTAGTGCTAGGTATGATGTAGCTAAATTGTAGGGGTGCATTGAACAATATATATTGGCCTAACTTCACCACCAGCCAATATTGCCCTTGTTGACTGGTACCGGCTTATCTGTAAATGATGGCTGAGGTTTATCTGTAATGTCATATAAATTCTTCAGCTGAACAACTTGCATATTGTTTCACTGTCACCATAGCATATTACTAACAATAACAATTAAGGAAACAAACAAATACAAAATATCAGGAAATGCATGGCCTTACACCAACCTTAATGTCTGCAGTTTGCAGTGGGAACTAGACAGTCCCTTAGAGAGAAGATAAACTCCAGAATCTCTCAGGACATTGTGACTTAGGTCCAGCTCTATCATGGAGTTTGGTGACTGTAGAACAGAAGCCACAATCTCACCCAATTTATCTGTGAGCTTACAGTCAGCAAGCCTCCATAAGAGCAACAAAAGATAACATGAATAAATGGAAGATATAGTGTTTACACAGTCACAATCAAGAGACATTTCACCAACAGTGCAGAAATCATTCATGTGTACACTGGTCAAACACCACAAACACACACACATGCATGCAGGCAGGCACGTACGCACACAAGCACACATGCACACACACCTGATAGATTTTACTATGATGTAGTGCTAGGTATGATGTAGCTAAATTGTAGGGGTGCATTGAACAATATATATTGGCCTAACTTCACCACCAGCCAATATTGCCCTTGTTGACTGGTACCGGCTTATCTGTAAATGATGGCTGAGGTTTATCTGTAATGTCATATAAATTCTTCAGCTGAACAACTTGCATATTGTTTCACTGTCACCATAGCATATTACTAACAATAACAATTAAGGAAACAAACAAATACAAAATATCAGGAAATGCATGGCCTTACACCAACCTTAATGTCTGCAGTTTGCAGTGGGAACTAGACAGTCCCTTAGAGAGAAGATAAACTCCAGAATCTCTCAGGACATTGTGACTTAGGTCCAGCTCTATCATGGAGTTTGGTGACTGTAGAACAGAAGCCACAATTCTACAGGATCTCTCTGAGAGTTTGCAGTCAGTAAGTCTGCATAAAAACATGAGAAAAGATCAAATATTATGATTATCCCTTTTGTTTAATGTTCGTCTGCATGGCCCTGCTTCCGAGTGACATTACTGCAAAAATATGAAAAAGACGCAAATGATTATTTCTTGATAAAAAGCGTGACCTAAGACATATGCAAATCACATAGCCTTTCCCAGATATGGGTGGCCCTGATAGTCTAGTAATATAGTATGTGGTCGTTATATTACAGTTAGATCAACTAGCTGCAGGTGACCGCTTCTGCATAATTTCATGGACTGCTGAAATATAACCTAAACTATTTTTTACTATTTCTTAACTGGTCCAGGGTCAGGAAAAGGGCAGCAAAAATCTCTGCAGACCCCTCACATCCTGTTCAACCTCCTGGTAGGTGATACAGGGCACTGCTCGCCAAAACCAGCCGACACAAAGACAGCTTCCATTACACTGAACAAAGTCAATCAACACTGTTCTGCTCATCTACCTCATGTATAATTCAATCTTACAATTACAAAATACACAATATCATTGCACTGAACGCCTTGTACTATATTTATATTTACATCTTAAATGTCTATACTGATATTGCACTATTCCCACCCACTCTTCAATGGTATATTGTATCTTGCCTTGCCTTGAGGTGTCCACACCATGGCAACCCTGACAGGGACAACAAGGAGGTGGACACAGAAATATTTCCATCTACCTCTGAATTTAAGTGCACCAGATTGATGCATTTAAATGTTAAAATATTCTAAATTTGCAGTTTGCAAACGGAGTGCGTTACCACCACCATCTGCTGGACTGAGGTGTAATGTCAAGTGTACCATGTAGCCTCGTTCTGGCCTCCGGGTGAATAAGGCAAATGGAACCTCGCGTTTTTAAGCACCAGAATTGCTCATCATGTCTTGACAAGGTTTACACCAATCATCAATAATGTATCTTTATGCTGAGAAGTCCGCTCTTTTAGCCCCAAACATAGGCTATTGTTTATGCGCGAAGCATGTTTCAATCAACACATTACACAGATGTTTTTATTGTTGTAGGCCTAATAGTGAATGAATGAAGGATAATGCGATGAAAAAAATGTACGCACAGTGAGTAGGCCTACAGGATTACAGCTGGCGGTGCCAATGGTCAACGACAAAACAGTTATAGACACAGTTAATTACTTTCACGATTGACTGACAAAGGGTTACCATCGAAAACATAGCCTGAAAAAAGCAACATTTCCTCCAATAATGTTCGGATAACTGAATAAAAAAACCTAAGTACATTATCATTATTCCGAAAATCTGTATCAAAATAGATTCAGAAGAGTGAACTTAGCCTAAGGCTATGTCTACACATGTCTTGCCGCTTTCACACCTTTATCGACACTGGTAAAAAAAAGTCTTGCGTCTGCACGAAGAGGTGAAAACGAGCGAAAACACTGTAGTGCATATGCCAGGCCTATGCCAGGCCTGTAGCCTATGTGGTACCTGGCGGTGCAGAGCTTCACACAAAAACATTCTCCCTATTTTATACAGCTTATGCGTTCTCCGCAGCAGTTCCGTGAGAAATTCAACCTGAGTTTTCAATTTAACTGTTCAACTAAGTTCATTTACCACATTATAATACATTTCTATGATGCCATTTACCTTTGCTAACAGTCAATAGTTTTTGCCATGTATCAAATCGTGCATCCACATTGAGTGTACATCTAATGTAGGCTAACATGGTTTCTAAGAGACGTAGACAGGTTAATTTCTGACTTCACTAGACTATGAATGCATTTATTTACAGTATGTTGTGAGACATGTGAAAGAAATGAAAGACACCAGCACTACGCACAAATTAATTTAAACTAAAATGGCACTGCCCTAATAACCTTTGACTAGTTCTCTCACATCAGTCACTGACAGTAGAATGTATCGGGAAAACACATAGCCTAGGGAAAACACTGTTCACCAAGTCATGATAAGATATTGGCACAGCACAGCAGTCGATTGTGGTGTTTACTGAGTGTAATCCTAGGTAGGCTAATGTCATGTATGAAAACTAGTATTACCAGGCAATACTGTAATGAGTGCCAGGTCGAGTGCAGCTGGGTTTAAGGGTCAGAGGTAATGGGGCTATGTCTTCATCGCCAATGTTGATTGCTGTCCACACAGCAAGTGCAAACCGGAATTTAAAAAAAAACTGGAACTCTTTTCAAAAAGTATAATTTTTGGTCACCTAAAATTCCCGTGGTCGTGTGGAAACAAGGCTAAAACGATAAAAAACTTTACAGTTTTAACAAAAACTGTCTTTGTGTGGACATGACCTAAGACTACAAAGAAATGTCTGCACCCACCTTAATGTGTGTATTTTGCAGTTGGAACTGGACAGTCCCTTAGAGAGGAGCTGAACTCCAGAATCCCCCAGGTAATTGTCACTCAAGTCCAGCTGCTGTAGGGAGTTTGGTGACTGTAGAACTGAAGCCACCATCTCATAAGATTTCTCTGTGAGTTTACAGTCAGCAAGCCTGCATAAGAACACAACAAAAGATAACAAATGGAAGATATACTGTCTACACCAGTGGTCCCCAAACTTTTTCTTCAGAGGGCCAGCTCACTATGCCTGGCTATAAGAGAGGGCCAGAGAATTGGAGAATGTCAGCAACTGTAATAGCCTTGAATATTAATCCATTACATTTAGTCATAGGCTATTGCAATCTTACACCATTGTAAGCAGTGTTTATTTTATATTGCCATCATGACATATCGATAAAATGTATTTCAACATGGAAATAGCTTAAATTAAATAATACTAACAAAAAGTCTTTAAAGCAACACCAAAGAGTTTTTTGTACCTTAAGATAATGTTTCCAAAATCATTTCAGTGGTACATCAACTCGTAACAGGGTGAACGCCACTTCTGCATTGGCTTCGCAACGCTCTATCGGCTATAACCGCACTATGCAAGATCGGGTAGCGGATCTGTAGTTCGATGGAATGAGACATAAGAAACTACAAATTTGACTTTCATCAGATTCTGATGTCGCAATACATCATACTTTCATAAAATCATGCAACTCTACCTTGTCTGTGGACATGGTTATTTGCAAACACGGTGCTGGTAAACAAATAGCGTGCGTGCAACAGAGAAAAGTGCTTTGGTGTTGCTTTAAAGCATTCCCAAAAATATGTTTTATTCAAAATTTTGAACTGTCTTTGCATACACAGCTAACAAGTTGTGAACAAGCAATATCCTACAAATAATTGAAAGTTCTCAAACTATGAGAGTTTTATGAAGTGCTGGAAAAACTGGAGAACTGTGTGGGGCAATTCCACGGAAAATTGACTTTTTGTCACATCCATAACGCCAGTGAAATGCCTTGGAATTTGTATGATGTGAATGATAACATTCATTTGTTGTGCATTTTTTCTCATGTACATTCTTCAGCCAAAAATAGCAAATTCTCAAATTTCATGTAATCATTCACATCATACCATACCATCACATTTTATTGGCGTTATGGATGTCACATAAAACATAGTTTTCCATAGAATTTCCCTGTGAGTTCTGCTGTCTTTGTATTAATTTGAATGAGTGAAAGAAAATAGTCCCAGAAATATGACTTCAATATAGTTAGGACTATTAAAACAAATTTTAGAATACTTTGAGTACTGATGCAGTCAGCATAGGCCTATTATCTTACTAATCTATATCTTACATTGTTTGCAGGTAGGACTACATTCCATTCAACTCAAAAAAGCACCAAAACAACCACCAGTGGACAAAAAGGTATTACAAGTGTACTGTTAAGCCTCTTTATAGAGGATGAATGGGGGAAATTACAAAGGTTATAGTTTGACGGTGTCATAGTATTTCCATGTGCCGTGATAAATAGCAAAAAAAAAATCAAGAGACCCTTAACCAACAGTGCAGAGATCATTCACATGCACACCATGACACACACATTTGCCTTGTTGTCTCTGGTACTGGCTTATCTGTACAAGCTATGATAATAAGATGGCAGCAGAGTTTAGCCAGTTACAGCCGGAAATTGGTCAGATTGACATGTAGTTGTTTGGCAGAAAAAAAATATAATATCCAGTGAAAGATGTGATACATTAATTAATTAATTAATTAAATAACATTAAATATGCTTGTATTGCACAACATTTACAATATGTTATCATGACAATTCAAATAAACATAGCCTATGAAACATTTTTTATTTCAAGTTTGCTCTAGCAGTGTAGGCTTTTATTCTATGAAGTCGGGCCACAAGTACGCAGGAATTCTTGGAGTGGCAGCTGTGTTCCAGCGACTCTGATTGATTAAGGATGGCTTCAAGGTATTTATTGGGACTATTCCTATTAGGAGGGTAGTCCAGGGCAACTAAATGGATGTCGCCACCATCCATCTAAAACTTTCAGTAAGGCTCTGTAGGCCACTCTCAGGTGAACCTTCATGACCGTTCATCACAGCTGTTGCTTCGTTAGAAGGCTACCAGGTCTGTGGGGAGGGGCCGCTGGGAGTGAGAGTGTGGGGCTGAGATCACACAGAACTGAACTGATAGCCTATAAACAACAATATCATGCCTGTTTCTAAGCTCACTGGGAATTCTCCCAACTCAGGCGATTGGAAGAGCCGGAGGAACATGGCACATGGAAGAGCACAGAGGAACGTGGATGTTTGTAGAGGAAGACCGATATTGTCTTGGCAAACTGAAATTTCTGTGTTTTGGGGGGGTTGACTTTTGAAGAGATTACATATATTAGTATATGGTATGTGTCATTTCAAAGGGCTATGTCTCTGATTACAATGGTGGGTATACTGTATCTCTGTCCTGTAGCATAACCACGCCTTTTTGTGTCACAAGGGTATCAAGTCTGAAAAAAAGGAATGTTCTGTGCAGTCAGTGTTATTTCACAACTACGTGCAGTGAGTGACTCACACAACAGGCACGGTAACTAGATATTACATCATCACCATACCCTCTAATACAATCCCAATATTAAGTAGCCTACAGTTAGCTGTTTTGTTGACCTCATCATATTGTAACCACATCACTAACCTCAGTGTTTCCAGCCTGCAGTTAGTATGCTTCAGCCCAACAGACAGCAACCTCACTCCAGAATCCATCAGAGAATTAGAACTCATATCCAGCTCTTTCAACAGGGAGTGTTCTGACTGAAGAGCAGATGTTAGGACCTCACAGGATTCCTCTGTGAGACCACAACCAACCAATCTACAGTAAGATAACACATGTAGGAGATTGGTTATTGCTAATGATCTAAATTTAATGAGATATTACATCACCAAACAACACCAGTATTAAGTAGCTTGCAGTTACTATGTGGTATAATGGTGTGATATAGTAAACAAATTTATATAGGTTTCTCATTTACTGAAATATTTAGTTTAACCATGCACATGTGCTATGAGGAAATGGTTCCCTTCATCCGTCTTCCTCTGTGGCAATTTCCAGAGAGTGAGAAGACTGTTTTAGGGTGTCTGATTCTCTTCACCCCAAGGACACAAACATACCTAGGCCATTAGAAGGCTAAAGGATCTTGTAACATCCTTAGTTCTGTTAATACTAACTGGATGGATGGATCATTGTGTGTGGGGGGGGGGGGGGGTCTCTTGTGATTTTCTATGTGTGTGTGTTAAGTTGAGATATCACATTTGCAAATATTGGACCTACGGGTATACTGGTGTATGTCACCCAATGATGTCATTTTGAGCTACCTTAAAGAATATATTGCACTTAGGACATTAAATCTAGCTTGGATTTGATAAGTAGACATGATTGATGATAATATATCTCCATTTGTCCACCATAAATGACCTAAACATTATGTTTCAACCAATCATTGAAATAGATATGTATTTGAAATCACTGGCTGGATCACATTATTTAGGCAGTTACAGCTACAAAAATAATAAAAAGGCCGAGCACTTTTGATTTATGAAGTCCACAGATGGCCCTTCCATGTGCAGAAAGAATTTTGAAAAAAGGAGGTTGCTCATCGGAGATATTCAGGTCTGAATATTGCTATTTTTTGGGTATTCGCCAAAAGGCATGTGACATAGTGGATATGTGCAGTCCTGGACTGACACCAGTCACACCTTACGCCTTGTAACTCCAGTTTTAAACTAACCTTGGATGGACCTTTGATGGCATGGATTGTTACTTTGCTGTGTTTAAATCTGACAGCAGGAGGGATGTCAACATTTTATGCAATTTTGGGCCTTTTTTTGAGTTTTTTGGCCTAAAACAAGGACGGGGGCCTAACTCCCCCTGGGTTGTTTCAAATTTTGTACTATTTTGGCTTTTTGAGTTTTTAGGTGGACCCTTCAAACTGTCCAAGTTTCATCCAAATCGGTGACGTAGCATGTGTCACCCCCGCCTGGTCCTCTCATGGACACACTCTTAAGTAGCTTGCAGTTACTATGTGGTATAATGGTGTGATATAGTAAACAAATTTATATAGGTTTCTCATTTACTGAAATATTTAGTTTAACCATGCATATGTGCTATGAGGAAATGGTTCCCTTCATCCGTCTCCCTCTGTGGCAATTTCCAGAGAGTGAGAAGACTCTTTGCGGTAGGGTGTCTGATTGTCTTCACCCCAAGGACACAAACATACCTAGGCCATTAGAAGGCTAAAGGATCTTGTAACATCCTTATGTCTGTTAATATTAACTGGATGGATGGATGGATCATTGTGGGGGGGGGTCTCTTGTGATTTTCCATGTGTGTGTGTTAAGGGTATAAGAACTGGCTTCACCCACAGATGTGTGGGATTGTTACTTGACATTTGCTGTGGGTAACATGCTCCCGGTATCGAGAATAAAGCTGCAGTCTCACACCAGTTGTCTTGGAGTAATTTTGACCACAACTATTTTATTGACCTCATCATACTGTATTGTAACCACCATACGCGTAGATTACGGTGGGGACGGGGGGGATATGTCCACTATTTATAATTTGAAATGTGTCCCCACCACTTCTAAAAAAGTGCAAACCAATTGCGACCGAAAAAATCCCCACATACTGAAATCATCGAGTCTAAACCATGCGATAGGCGTGCACAATTACATCCTCACAGCATGCACACCTGCCTGGATATGTGTGGATGGAGTGTTGCGTGGTTAAGGTTTTTTTACCTCCGCACCCACCCGACCCTCCAGTCATGTAATGCCTGTTAGAGTTGACTGTAGCTCGGAATGCAATCGGTTGCCATAATAGGCTATCCTAAAATCCAGCGATAAAACAAAGCATGAACTCGAGCGTCGGTCTGGCCTATAGCCTATGTATATTGTAATGTTTACAGATAGGCTATCTAGGCGATATATTTGTAACATTTATTTTGTATTTGACCTGTTATAAAATATTGTAGGCCTATTGAACAATTTAAACACATTGTGAACCCCAAAGTTGGAGACATGCATATAGACATTGCTGCAAATTTAAAACCGGATTACTCTAGAATTAACTGAACAGGGGAGTGCTTTAAACTTTAATTAAAACTTTACACCTTTGTGTTCGGTAAGGTCTGCTGTTTATTCTGATATATGGTTTGTCATGTGTTGAGGGAAAGTTTGCGAAGCCAAGATGAATGGGTAGGGAGACGGGCGCAGAAAATATGATTAAATTAAAGTTATGGCTACTTTTCTCACGAACCGTTTACCACAACAACTAACCACCAACATCGTTTAAAAGCTGAGAAAAAGCTCTTTCGTGTGATACATGTGATGTCTGTGATGAATAGGCTACTTCGCAAGTAGTTCAGCAAATTTGGGTGGGACAGAAATACCTTTACAGAGCAGCAGATCAGGGCTGGCCATATCGGCTCTGATGTACATTGATTTAAATGCATTATCGCTTCATACCCAACACGCGAACAAGAAAGAAAAGAAAAAAGAAACCAACGAGCTTATGTCACGATTTCCGATATGCCTAGGCCTAGAGAAAAGACAGCTATTGGTAACCTAACAAGTAGGATTTGCTTTGCCTACTCTGCTGTTTGGTTGTCCCAAACTTTGAGACGACCCATACTCGCATTAACTGAATCTTATCAACCCGAACTGCGATGTTCCAAACAGAGTGACAGGATGCAATGCCTAATAATCTCACTGCCTACGGCATAACTGATACAGTGCGCCTAGGCCTACTGTTAAACACCTGAAAAATATTAAGCTGCTGTTTTCTTTTCATGACGAGCACTAGGCCTACGTTTGAATGATTTATGACTGAATGGAACGTTGCGTTTTTAAGCGCCCGAACTGCTTATCACGTCGTGTGACAAAGTTTACACCAATCATCATCTTCTAATGCAGTGTTTCTCAAACTTTTTCAGACCAAGGACAACTT
This sequence comes from Alosa pseudoharengus, assembly GCF_046254945.1. Lineage (NCBI taxonomy): Eukaryota > Metazoa > Chordata > Actinopteri > Clupeiformes > Clupeidae > Alosa > Alosa pseudoharengus. Next base: position 18,514,422 of record NW_027468564.1, on the reverse strand, counting down.
AACCAGTAAAAAAAACCTCACACAATAAGCCTACTGCACTGAACCACCTTGCTTATTGTCTTTGCACCATGCTTATTGTGTCAGAGGATTCATATGATTTAAATTGGCATAGCTTACATAGGCAGTGTTGCAGAACTGTTTAGATTTACATACAAGTTGGTTCAATATTGCAAACAACTCATCTATATTATTTTTTACCACGTCTGCTCGCGGACCACTTGGGATATCTTGCGGACCACCAGTGGTCCCCGGACCACACTTTGAGAAACACTGTTCTAATGTATCCTTATGTTGAGATGTCCATTCTCTTTGCCCTAGGTTATCATTTGTGCGTGAAGCATGCTTCAATTAAGACAGTACACAAGCTATTTTTATTGTTGTATTAAATGATTTCATGAATGAATTGTACGCACATAGGCTACAGGATTACGGCTGGCGGCGCCACTGACCAAGGCCACAGTAGCCTGTGAACCTCTGATTTTCAAAGGGGAATCACGGCCAACGCTGGGGGCAACTCTTCTCTTCAATTTCCCTTCCAAATTACTTTTTATTGTCTGAAGACATCTATCGCAAGAATCTAACATTCTAAGCAACAGCAAAGCAAATGCAAACTAACCAAAGTGCAGTCGGTTTCACCTCGTTTTCACACGTTGCGGCAAAAAGTATGTCTCATTGTTTTTTGTTTTTTTTGTCGGGTCGGGTCAGGTTCGGGTAGTTAATCAGTACATATTGAGGGTCGAGTGGGTGAAGATTGACTCTCCTGACGGGTCGGGTGGGTGCGGATGTTAAAAAACCTTAACCGGTGCAACACTACTGTTGAGCATATTGTAATGCAGCATTGAATGGATGAATAGCTTACATAAGGGTACCCCGAATTTTTCAAACCACACTCAGCTTATGGTTATTGTCCCCACCACTATTAAAAACAAACTGATGCCCTTGGTAACCACATCACTAACCTCAGTGTTTCCAGCCTGCAGTTAGCATGCTTCAGCCCAACAGACAGCAACATCTCCACTCCAGAATCCTCCAGAAGATTAAAGCTCAGGTCCAGTTCTTTCAACAGGAAGTTTTCGGACTGAAGAGCAGATGTTAGGACCTCACAGGATTCCTCTTTAAGCTCACAACCAACCAATCTGCAGTAACATAACACATGTAGCAGATTGGTTATTGCTAATGATCTAAATTTAACGAGATATTGCATCACCACTAGTCTCGCAATCACCAGACCAAAAATTGCCTGCAGATCAGGCTGGGTTCACCCAGTCTACATCACCACTATACCACAATACAACACCAGTATTAAGTAGCTATTTTCTTGCTCTGTAGTATATTATAATTTAGATTCAAATGCATGACAGAGCTGCTATTCTTACTCACCGTGCTTTCCTACAAGCCTTCACCACTATAAGCAGTCTCCTACGACCCTCATTTGATGACTTGTACTTAGCCAGGTCAAGCTCATCCAGTGTTTCCTCTGACACCAGAAGCATGTAGGCCAGACTTGAACATTGGGCAGGTGAGAGCTCTTTTCCAGAGTCTATGTACTGCTGAATCTCCTGATGAAGGGAATTGTCCTTCATCTCCAATAAACAGAGCAACAGATTCATGCATCTTTCAGGGACTTCTGTGTCCTCACTCAAAATTATTTTGATATTCTCGGCTGTTTCCTTGAGACTGTCTGAACTGCTCTCCGTGCGTGTCAGAAGACCTTGTAGGAGTTTCTGGTTGGACTCAAGTGAGATGCCCAAGAGGAAGCGAAGGAAAAGGTCCAGATGTCCATCTTCCTTCTGCATGGATTTATCTATTGCAGTTCTTAAAAACTTAGTCATGGAAAGGTTGGAAGGGGATTCTTGTGAGATAAATTGTCTCAGGGCTTCTATGTTCTTAGTCACAAAGGAGTGAAACACAAACAACGCAGCCAGAAACTCCTGAATGCTCAGATGCACAAAGCAATAAACTTTATGTTGGTCAACAGCACACTCACTCGTGAAGAACTCAGAGCACATACCAGAGTACAATGTAATGTCTTCTTCATTGATGCCACACTCTTTCAAACTGTCTTCATAAAACAAGATATTACCCTTCAGCAGTTCTTTATATGCTAGTTCAGATAATTTCAAAATAGCGTCTTTGTTGAACTCCAGACGTTTTTTAGCATCTCGTTCAAAACCTTTGCCATATTTCTGGCCCTTCCTATTTGTCTCCGTGAGCAAGAAATAGATATAGACCTCAGTCAGTGTTTGAGGCAAGTCACTTGTACTGGTAAGACTGATCATTTTCAGAAGCACAGACGCTAAGATCCAGCAGAAGACAGGGATGTGGCACATGATGTAGATACTCTTTGACCTTTTAATGTGAGCGATGGCTGTGTCCGCTTTTGCTGGATTCTCAATCTTCTTCTTGAAGTATTCATCCTTCTGTTGGTCATTGAATCCTTGTACTTCTGTCCACCTGTCTATGTATTTAGGAGGGATCATTTTGACAGCAGCTGGTCGGGAGGTTATCCAAATAAGCGCATTAGGCAGTAGATTGCCTTTGATGAGATTGGATATCAAAACATCCACTGATGCAGTCTTCAAGGGATCATGTATGTATTTGCTCTGTTCTACATTCAGGGAGAGTTTGCTCTCATCCAGACCATCAAAGATCAATATGATCTTCGACTTTCTGAACATTTGTGGATTCATGACCTTTTCATCCAGTTCCAGATGAAAGTCAAGGAGGAGTTGGTGGAGAGTGTATGAATCATTCATCAAGTTTAACTGGCGGAATGGAAGTGCAAATATGAAATCAACATCCTGATGTGTCCCTCCTTCTGCCCAGTCCAGAATGAACTTCTGCACACATACAGATTTTCCTATACCAGCAATGCCTGTGGTCATTACAGTTCGGATTTTCTTATCTTCCAGTAAACACTTAAAGATGTCATTACAGTTGATTTTGTCTTCATTTGCCCTTTGGGATTTTGATTGTGTCCTGCAAACCTCATGTTCCTTATTCACCCCTTCACTTTCTCCCTTTGTGATGTAGAGCTCTGTGTAGATCTTACTCAGGAGTGTTTTGTTCTTCCCATCCTCAAGACACTCATGAATCTCACCAAACTTCTCTATCATCCACTTTTTGTGTTTTGCTTTGACTTCCTGCAGAATTGCATATACTGGAAAAAAAGAAGCATAACAAGAAATCAATCCACTGTACTCAGCTTATTCATACATACATTTTTGCATGACATATACATTTACTGTATGCACTTACCTTCAAACTGTGTATATTTTAATTTATGATGAGTGATGTTTCATGAAAAAATTTAATCTATGTCCATAATGGTCATAATTATGATTAATTATTATATTTTAGTTATACATAACTAGTGCATCATAATTATGCTGTACATATTTTATAAGTGTGTCATTATAAAAGTTTAACCATCTTTCTTATTTGAGTCTTGAACAATTGCTCCCTCTCAAACAAAAAGTAAAAAGAAAAAGTTTCATAATCAGACATGAGGTACAGGTAGGTGTAGAATGTGTTAGAGTATTCAGACGTGAGGGACAGGTAGGTGTAGAATGAGTTAAAGTATTCAGACGTGAGGTACAGGTAGGTGTAGAATGTGTTAAAGTACTCAGACATGAGGTACAGGTAGGTGTAGAATGTGTTAAAGTATTCAGACGTGAGGTACAGGTAGGTGTAGAATGTGTTAAAGTACTCAGACATGAGGTACAGGTAGGTGTAGAATGTGTTAAAGTATTCAGACATGAGGTACAGGTAGGTGTAGAATGTGTTATAGTATTCAGACATGAGGTACAGGTAGGTGTAGAATGTCTCACCATCTCTCTCTCCTGACTCTGCAACATCCCTGGAGAAACATGACATGAAGACAATGCAAGTTCATTATAAATGCCTTTCAATTATTCACAGCAGAATATTCATAAGAGGACTGGAAAAATACTGATGTGTGTGTGTTTGTGTGTGTGTCCGCGTGCGTGCATGCATGCATGAGTGTGCAGGCCCAGAGTGGCTAATCGGGAGCTTCGGGAGGATTCCTGGTGGGCCATTATCGTTTTGGGCCGGTCTGAATATCGTGAACTTTAATGCTTTAATGTAGCCTATTGTTTCTGAAGTCATAGCCCTTCACTCGCAGTTTCCCAAATATTAGCAAAGTAGCACCAGCTATATTTGCAACCAAGTCTATATTTGCAATCATTTAGGGGAGTAAATGAGCAGCCCCTGCACGAGTGGCACAGCCCTGACGAACTCTTATGTGGGCAGGGGAGACGTGTAGTAGTTCTAGGCCAAAGATGAGAATGACTACAGAGATCACATACAGGATTTTATGGACTGGTGCCTGTGGAACCATCTCCAACTCAATGCGGGCAAGACCAAAGAACTGGTGGTGGATTTCCGTAGGAAAGGTCATCCCCCATCAGCACCAGTGAGCATTCAGGGAAATGAGATTGAGAGGGTGACATTTTATAAGTACCTGTGTGTTCACCTGAACAATAAGCCGGACTGGTCTAACAACACGGCTGCACTCTACTAAAAGGGCATGAGCAGGCTGCATCTGCTGAGGCAACTCAGATCTTTTGGGTTTTGAGAACATTTTACCACTCAGTGGTGGCATCAGGGGGAGCGGCATCTCGGCCGCCGACAGGATGAAACTGAACAAACTTATTAAGAGGACTAGTGCTGTTCTGGGATGCAAGCTGGACCCAATAGAGATAGTTGGAGAGAGCAGGATGGTGGCTAAACTGACATCTATGCTGGGTAATGAGCGCCACCCAATGCATGTCACTCTGACAACACTGAGCAGCTGTTTCAGTGACAGGCTGCTACGCCCTGTGTGTATAAAAGAGAGACATCGCCGGCCCTTCCTACCTACTGCTGTTAGACTGTCTAATAAGCACCACCCCAATAGAGCTCAAGGCACTTTAGAGGTATTTTACTGACCACTATTTTTTACAGGGGATCCTACAGTAATAGTTCACTATATATGTATGTCTGTGTGTAAAGCACTTTATATTGTGCTTATAAGCTGGGGCATTTTGTTTTCTTTCATGTCGATTTAAGATTGTTTGTGTGTAGGCTATACGGGTTGAAAATATATAGGCACGCTGTTTAATTTCCCTATTTTTCAATTGTCCTATATTAACAAACGCATTTCATTTGATAAAGCAATCTGGTCAACACACCAAGGCAGTAACTCTGCTGACACTAACAGTGTTCGTGGCTATGTCCTGTCGACCTTAAATGCTCCTGTCTCTAAATAGGCACAGTGCTAGGCCTACTTGCTATGTCACTTGATTTTCTGTTGTAAATGCAGCCTGTAGCCTAGACTACAGTACTTCAGAAAACCCAGACCGGTTGTGGCATCAGTTTAGCTTTTAAAACACAACAGTTTAGCGTGAGATGGAGATTAAAGGACTATCTTATTTTATCTTATCTTATTTTATCTTATCTTATCTTATCTAATAATAATTATTTTTACTGTAAGGTAATAACCCCTCCCCCCCCCCTTCCCCCAAGGGCCACTTGAACTTGTAATTTCCTGGTAAAATGGAAATTTGTGAATGTCCCACTCAGCTCACTGTTGCTTTTGTTATGGGATCGGAAGCCACAAGCTCCAGCAGTGTGTGTGTGTGTGTGTGTGTGTGTGTGTGTGTGTGTGTGTGTGTGTGTGTGTGTGTGTGTGTGTTTACATGTCTGAACTCACTTTAGTCCTGATGGGACTGGTCCACTGCTGAAGGTAAGAGGTTCAGGCATGGACGCATCACTCTTCATGGACACACCGCTGGGCACCGGAGATGGAGGTCTCTGTGTCTGTGGTCTGCAAACACAAAGACACAATGCATCAAATCAACATTAATAGTTGAATGTGTACCCAGTTAATGTTACAAACACCCCCTCTTAAACAAGACAATGCAAATTCATTATAAATGCATTTAAATGATTCACTTAAATACATACAACAGAATATTCATAAGAGTACAGGGGAAATACTGTTGTGTATATAGTGTGTGTGTGTGTGTGTGTATGTGTGTGTGTGTGTGTGTGTGTGTGTTTGTCTGTGTGTGTGTGTGTGTGTGTGTGTGTGTGCGCGCGCCCAGATTGGCTATTCGGGATCTTCGGGAGGATTCCTGGTGGGCCATTATCGTTTTGGGCCGGTCTGAATCTCGTGAACTTTAATGCTTTAATGTAGCCTATTGTGTCTGAAGTCATAGCCCCTCACTCGCAGTTTCCCAAATATTAGCAAAGTAGCACAAGCTGTTCGGAAGTCGCAACCAAGTCTATATTTGCAATCATTTAGGGGAGTAAATGAGCAGCCCCTGCACGAGTGGCACAGCCCTGACGAACTCTTGTGTGGGCAGGGGAGACGTGTAGTAGTTCTAGGACGATGATGAGACTGACTACAGAGATCACATACAGGATTTTACGGACTGGTGCCTGTGGAACCATCTCCAACTCAATGCGGGCAAGACCAAAGAACTGGTGGTGGATTTCCGTAGGAAAGGTCATCCCCCATCAGCACCAGTGAGCATTCAGGGAAATGAGATTGAGAGGGTGACATTTTATAAGTACCTGTGTGTTCACCTGAACAATAAGCCGGACTGGTCTAACAACACGGCTGCACTCTACTAAAAGGGCATGAGCAGGCTGCATCTGCTGAGGCAACTCAGATCTTTTGGGTTTTGAGAACATTTTACCACTCAGTGGTGGCATCAGGGGGAGCGGCATCTCGGCCGCCGACAGGATGAAACTGAACAAACTTATTAAGAGGACTAGTGCTGTTCTGGGATGCAAGCTGGACCCAATAGAGATAGTTGGAGAGAGCAGGATGGTGGCTAAACTGACATCTATGCTGGGTAATGAGCGCCACCCAATGCATGTCACTCTGACAACACTGAGCAGCTGTTTCAGTGACAGGCTGCTACGCCCTGTGTGTATAAAAGAGAGACATCGCCGGCCCTTCCTACCTACTGCTGTTAGACTGTCTAATAAGCACCACCCCAATAGAGCTCAAGGCACTTTAGAGGTATTTTACTGACCACTATTTTTTACAGGGGATCCTACAGTAATAGTTCACTATATATGTATGTCTGTGTGTAAAGCACTTTATATTGTGCTTATAAGCTGGGGCATTTTGTTTTCTTTCATGTCGATTTAAGATTGTTTGTGTGTAGGCTATACGGGTTGAAAATATATAGGCACGCTGTTTAATTTCCCTATTTTTCAATTGTCCTATATTAACAAACGCATTTCATTTGATAAAGCAATCTGGTCAACACACCAAGGCAGTAACTCTGCTGACACTAACAGTGTTCGTGGCTATGTCCTGTCGACCTTAAATGCTCCTGTCTCTAAATAGGCACAGTGCTAGGCCTACTTGCTATGTCACTTGATTTTCTGTTGTAAATGCAGCCTGTAGCCTAGACTACAGTACTTCAGAAAACCCAGACCGGTTGTGGCATCAGTTTAGCTTTTAAAACACAACAGTTTAGCGTGAGATGGAGATTAAAGGACTATCTTATTTTATCTTATCTTATTTTATCTTATCTTATCTTATCTTATCTAATAATAATTATTGTTACTGTAAGGTAATAACCCCTCCCCCCCCCCTTCCCCCAAGGGCCACTTGAACTTGTAATTTCCTGGTAAAATGGAAATTTGTGAATGTCCCACTCAGCTCACTGTTGCTTTTGTTATGGGATCGGAAGCCACAAGCTCCAGCAGTGTGTGTGTGTGTGTGTGTGTGTGTGTGTGTGTGTGTGTGTGTGTGTGTGTGTGTGTGTGTGTGTGTGTTTACATGTCTGAACTCACTTTAGTCCTGATGGGACTGGTCCACTGCTGAAGGTAAGAGGTTCAGGCATGGACGCATCACTCTTCATGGACACACCGCTGGGCACCGGAGATGGAGGTCTCTGTGTCTGTGGTCTGCAAACACAAAGACACAATGCATCAAATCAACATTAATAGTTGAATGTGTACCCAGTTAATGTTACAAACACCCCCTCTTAAACAAGACAATGCAAATTCATTATAAATGCATTTAAATGATTCACTTAAATACATACAACAGAATATTCATAAGAGTACAGGGGAAATACTGTTGTGTATATAGTGTGTGTGTGTGTGTGTGTATGTGTGTGTGTGTGTGTGTGTGTGTGTTTGTCTGTGTGTGTGTGTGTGTGTGTGTGTGTGTGTGTGTGCGCGCGCCCAGATTGGCTATTCGGGATCTTCGGGAGGATTCCTGGTGGGCCATTATCGTTTTGGGCCGGTCTGAATCTCGTGAACTTTAATGCTTTAATGTAGCCTATTGTTTCTGAAGTCATAGCCCCTCACTCGCAGTTTCCCAAATATTAGCAAAGTAGCACAAGCTGTTCGGAAGTCGCAACCAAGTCTATATTTGCAATCATTTAGGGGAGTAAATGAGCAGCCCCTGCACGAGTGGCACAGCCCTGACGAACTCTTGTGTGGGCAGGGGAGACGTGTAGTAGTTCTAGGACGATGATGAGACTGACTACAGAGATCACATACAGGATTTTACGGACTGGTGCCTGTGGAACCATCTCCAACTCAATGCGGGCAAGACCAAAGAACTGGTGGTGGATTTCCGTAGGAAAGGTCATCCCCCATCAGCACCAGTGAGCATTCAGGGAAATGAGATTGAGAGGGTGACATTTTATAAATACCTGTGTGTTCACCTGAACAATAAGCCGGACTGGTCTAACAACACGGCTGCACTCTACTAAAAGGGCATGAGCAGGCTGCATCTGCTGAGGCAACTCAGATCTTTTGGGTTTTGAGAACATTTTACCACTCAGTGGTGGCATCAGGGGGAGCGGCATCTCGGCCGCCGACAGGATGAAACTGAACAAACTTATTAAGAGGACTAGTGCTGTTCTGGGATGCAAGCTGGACCCAATAGAGATAGTTGGAGAGAGCAGGATGGTGGCTAAACTGACATCTATGCTGGGTAATGAGCGCCACCCAATGCATGTCACTCTGACAACACTGAGCAGCTGTTTCAGTGACAGGCTGCTACGCCCTGTGTGTATAAAAGAGAGACATCGCCGGCCCTTCCTACCTACTGCTGTTAGACTGTCTAATAAGCACCACCCCAATAGAGCTCAAGGCACTTTAGAGGTATTTTACTGACCACTATTTTTTACAGGGGATCCTACAGTAATAGTTCACTATATATGTATGTCTGTGTGTAAAGCACTTTATATTGTGCTTATAAGCTGGGGCATTTTGTTTTCTTTCATGTCGATTTAAGATTGTTTGTGTGTAGGCTATACGGGTTGAAAATATATAGGCACGCTGTTTAATTTCCCTATTTTTCAATTGTCCTATATTAACAAACGCATTTCATTTGATAAAGCAATCTGGTCAACACACCAAGGCAGTAACTCTGCTGACACTAACAGTGTTCGTGGCTATGTCCTGTCGACCTTAAATGCTCCTGTCTCTAAATAGGCACAGTGCTAGGCCTACTTGCTATGTCACTTGATTTTCTGTTGTAAATGCAGCCTGTAGCCTAGACTACAGTACTTCAGAAAACCCAGACCGGTTGTGGCATCAGTTTAGCTTTTAAAACACAACAGTTTAGCGTGAGATGGAGATTAAAGGACTATCTTATTTTATCTTATCTTATTTTATCTTATCTTATCTTATCTTATCTAATAATAATTATTTTTACTGTAAGGTAATAACCCCTCCCCCCCCCCTTCCCCCAAGGGCCACTTGAACTTGTAATTTCCTGGTAAAATGGAAATTTGTGAATGTCCCACTCAGCTCACTGTTGCTTTTGTTATGGGATCGGAAGCCACAAGCTCCAGCAGTGTGTGTGTGTGTGTGTGTGTGTGTGTGTGTGTGTGTGTGTGTGTGTGTGTGTGTGTGTGTGTGTGTGTGTGTGTTTACATGTCTGAACTCACTTTAGTCCTGATGGGACTGGTCCACTGCTGAAGGTAAGAGGTTCAGGCATGGACGCATCACTCTTCATGGACACACCGCTGGGCACCGGAGATGGAGGTCTCTGTGTCTGTGGTCTGCAAACACAAAGACACAATGCATCAAATCAACATTAATAGTTGAATGTGTACCCAGTTAATGTTACAAACACCCCCTCTTAAACAAGACAATGCAAATTCATTATAAATGCATTTAAATGATTCACTTAAATACATACAACAGAATATTCATAAGAGTACAGGGGAAATACTGTTGTGTATATAGTGTGTGTGTGTGTGTGTGTATGTGTGTGTGTGTGTGTGTGTGTGTGTTTGTCTGTGTGTGTGTGTGTGTGTGTGTGTGTGTGTGTGTGCGCGCGCCCAGATTGGCTATTCGGGATCTTCGGGAGGATTCCTGGTGGGCCATTATCGTTTTGGGCCGGTCTGAATCTCGTGAACTTTAATGCTTTAATGTAGCCTATTGTTTCTGAAGTCATAGCCCCTCACTCGCAGTTTCCCAAATATTAGCAAAGTAGCACAAGCTGTTCGGAAGTCGCAACCAAGTCTATATTTGCAATCATTTAGGGGAGTAAATGAGCAGCCCCTGCACGAGTGGCACAGCCCTGACGAACTCTTGTGTGGGCAGGGGAGACGTGTAGTAGTTCTAGGACGATGATGAGACTGACTACAGAGATCACATACAGGATTTTACGGACTGGTGCCTGTGGAACCATCTCCAACTCAATGCGGGCAAGACCAAAGAACTGGTGGTGGATTTCCGTAGGAAAGGTCATCCCCCATCAGCACCAGTGAGCATTCAGGGAAATGAGATTGAGAGGGTGACATTTTATAAGTACCTGTGTGTTCACCTGAACAATAAGCCGGACTGGTCTAACAACACGGCTGCACTCTACTAAAAGGGCATGAGCAGGCTGCATCTGCTGAGGCAACTCAGATCTTTTGGGTTTTAAAAACATTTTACCACTCAGTGGTGGCATCAGGGGGAGCGGCATCTCGGCCGCCGACAGGATGAAACTGAACAAACTTATTAAGAGGACTAGTGCTGTTCTGGGATGCAAGCTGGACCCAATAGAGATCGTGGGAGAGAGCAGGATGGTGGCTAAACTGACATCTATGCTGGGTAATGAGCGCCACCCAATGCATGTCACTCTGACAACACTGAGCAGCTGTTTCAGTGACAGGCTGCTACGCCCTGTGTGTATAAAAGAGAGACATCGCCGGCCCTTCCTACCTACTGCTGTTAGACTGTCCAATAAGCACCACCCCAATAGAGCTCAAGGCACTTTAGAGGTATTTTACTGACCACTATTTTTTACAGGGGATCCTACAGTAATAGTTCACTATATATGTATGTCTGTGTGTAAAGCACTTTATATTGTGCTTATAAGCTGGGGCATTTTGTTTTCTTTCATGTCGATTTAAGATTGTTTGTGTGTAGGCTATACGGGTTGAAAATATATAGGCACGCTGTTTAATTTCCCTATTTTTCAATTGTCCTATATTAACAAACGCATTTCATTTGATAAAGCAATCTGGTCAACACACCAAGGCAGTAACTCTGCTGACACTAACAGTGTTCGTGGCTATGTCCTGTCGACCTTAAATGCTCCTGTCTCTAAATAGGCACAGTGCTAGGCCTACTTGCTATGTCACTTGATTTTCTGTTGTAAATGCAGCCTGTAGCCTAGACTACAGTACTTCAGAAAACCCAGACCGGTTGTGGCATCAGTTTAGCTTTTAAAACACAACAGTTTAGCGTGAGATGGAGATTAAAGGACTATCTTATTTTATCTTATCTTATTTTATCTTATCTTATCTTATCTTATCTAATAATAATTATTTTTACTGTAAGGTAATAACCCCCCCCCCCCCCCCCCTTCCCCCAAGGGCCACTTGAACTTGTAATTTCCTGGTAAAATGGAAATTTGTGAATGTCCCACTCAGCTCACTGTTGCTTTTGTTATGGGATCGGAAGCCACAAGCTCCAGCAGTGTGTGTGTGTGTGTGTGTGTGTGTGTGTGTGTGTGTGTGTGTGTGTGTGTGTGTGTGTGTGTGTGTGTGTGTTTACATGTCTGAACTCACTTTAGTCCTGATGGGACTGGTCCACTGCTGAAGGTAAGAGGTTCAGGCATGGACGCATCACTCTTCATGGACACACCACTGGGCACCGGAGATGGAGGTCTCTGTGTCTGTGGTCTGCAAACACAAAGACACAATGCATCAAATCAACATTAATAGTTGAATGTGTACCCAGTTAATGTTACAAACACCCCCTCTTAAACAAGACAATGCAAATTCATTATAAATGCATTTAAATGATTCACTTAAATACATACAACAGAATATTCATAAGAGTACAGGGGAAATACTGTTGTGTATATAGTGTGTGTGTGTGTGTGTGTATGTGTGTGTGTGTGTGTGTGTGTGTGTTTGTCTGTGTGTGTGTGTGTGTGTGTGTGTGTGTGTGCGCGCGCCCAGATTGGCTATTCGGGATCTTCGGGAGGATTCCTGGTGGGCCATTATCGTTTTGGGCCGGTCTGAATCTCGTGAACTTTAATGCTTTAATGTAGCCTATTGTTTCTGAAGTCATAGCCCCTCACTCGCAGTTTCCCAAATATTAGCAAAGTAGCACAAGCTGTTCGGAAGTCGCAACCAAGTCTATATTTGCAATCATTTAGGGGAGTAAATGAGCAGCCCCTGCACGAGTGGCACAGCCCTGACGAACTCTTGTGTGGGCAGGGGAGACGTGTAGTAGTTCTAGGACGATGATGAGACTGACTACAGAGATCACATACAGGATTTTACGGACTGGTGCCTGTGGAACCATCTCCAACTCAATGCGGGCAAGACCAAAGAACTGGTGGTGGATTTCCGTAGGAAAGGTCATCCCCCATCAGCACCAGTGAGCATTCAGGGAAATGAGATTGAGAGGGTGACATTTTATAAGTACCTGTGTGTTCACCTGAACAATAAGCCGGACTGGTCTAACAACACGGCTGCACTCTACTAAAAGGGCATGAGCAGGCTGCATCTGCTGAGGCAACTCAGATCTTTTGGGTTTTGAGAACATTTTACCACTCAGTGGTGGCATCAGGGGGAGCGGCATCTCGGCCGCCGACAGGATGAAACTGAACAAACTTATTAAGAGGACTAGTGCTGTTCTGGGATGCAAGCTGGACCCAATAGAGATAGTTGGAGAGAGCAGGATGGTGGCTAAACTGACATCTATGCTGGGTAATGAGCGCCACCCAATGCATGTCACTCTGACAACACTGAGCAGCTGTTTCAGTGACAGGCTGCTACGCCCTGTGTGTATAAAAGAGAGACATCGCCGGCCCTTCCTACCTACTGCTGTTAGACTGTCCAATAAGCACCACCCCAATAGAGCTCAAGGCACTTTAGAGGTATTTTACTGACCACTATTTTTTACAGGGGATCCTACAGTAATAGTTCACTATATATGTATGTGTGTGTGTAAAGCACTTCATATTGTGCTTATAAGCTGGGGCATTTTGTTTTCTTTCATGTCGATTTAAGATTGTTTGTGTGTAGGCTATACGGGTTGAAAATATATAGGCACGCTGTTTAATTTCCCTATTTTTCAATTGTCCTATATTAACAAACGCATTTCATTTGATAAAGCAATCTGGTCAACACACCAAGGCAGTAACTCTGCTGACACTAACAGTGTTCGTGGCTATGTCCTGTCGACCTTAAATGCTCCTGTCTCTAAATAGGCACAGTGCTAGGCCTACTTGCTATGTCACTTGATTTTCTGTTGTAAATGCAGCCTGTAGCCTAGACTACAGTACTTCAGAAAACCCAGACCGGTTGTGGCATCAGTTTAGCTTTTAAAACACAACAGTTTAGCGTGAGATGGAGATTAAAGGACTATCTTATTTTATCTTATCTTATTTTATCTTATCTTATCTTATCTTATCTAATAATAATTATTTTTACTGTAAGGTAATAACCCCTCCCCCCCCCCTTCCCCCAAGGGCCACTTGAACTTGTAATTTCCTGGTAAAATGGAAATTTGTGAATGTCCCACTCAGCTCACTGTTGCTTTTGTTATGGGATCGGAAGCCACAAGCTCCAGCAGTGTGTGTGTGTGTGTGTGTGTGTGTGTGTGTGTGTGTGTGTGTGTGTGTTTACATGTCTGAACTCACTTTAGTCCTGATGGGACTGGTCCACTGCTGAAGGTAAGAGGTTCAGGCATGGACGCATCACTCTTCATGGACACACCGCTGGGCACCGGAGATGGAGGTCTCTGTGTCTGTGGTCTGCAAACACAAAGACACAATGCATCAAATCAACATTAATAGTTGAATGTGTACCCAGTTAATGTTACAAACACCCCCTCTTAAACAAGACAATGCAAATTCATTATAAATGCATTTAAATGATTCACTTAAATACATACAACAGAATATTCATAAGAGTACAGGGGAAATACTGTTGTGTATATAGTGTGTGTGTGTGTGTGTGTATGTGTGTGTGTGTGTGTGTGTGTGTGTTTGTCTGTGTGTGTGTGTGTGTGTGTGTGTGTGTGTGTGTGCGCGCGCCCAGATTGGCTATTCGGGATCTTCGGGAGGATTCCTGGTGGGCCATTATCGTTTTGGGCCGGTCTGAATCTCGTGAACTTTAATGCTTTAATGTAGCCTATTGTTTCTGAAGTCATAGCCCCTCACTCGCAGTTTCCCAAATATTAGCAAAGTAGCACAAGCTGTTCGGAAGTCGCAACCAAGTCTATATTTGCAATCATTTAGGGGAGTAAATGAGCAGCCCCTGCACGAGTGGCACAGCCCTGACGAACTCTTGTGTGGGCAGGGGAGACGTGTAGTAGTTCTAGGACGATGATGAGACTGACTACAGAGATCACATACAGGATTTTACGGACTGGTGCCTGTGGAACCATCTCCAACTCAATGCGGGCAAGACCAAAGAACTGGTGGTTGATTTCCGTAGGAAAGGTCATCCCCCATCAGCACCAGTGAGCATTCAGGGAAATGAGATTGAGAGGGTGACATTTTATAAGTACCTGTGTGTTCACCTGAACAATAAGCCGGACTGGTCTAACAACACGGCTGCACTCTACTAAAAGGGCATGAGCAGGCTGCATCTGCTGAGGCAACTCAGATCTTTTGGGTTTTAAAAACATTTTACCACTCAGTGGTGGCATCAGGGGGAGCGGCATCTCGGCCGCCGACAGGATGAAACTGAACAAACTTATTAAGAGGACTAGTGCTGTTCTGGGATGCAAGCTGGACCCAATAGAGATCGTGGGAGAGAGCAAGATGGTGGCTAAACTGACATCTATGCTGGGTAATGAGCGCCACCCAATGCATGTCACTCTGACAACACTGAGCAGCTGTTTCAGTGACAGGCTGCTACGCCCTGTGTGTATAAAAGAGAGACATCGCCGGCCCTTCCTACCTACTGCTGTTAGACTGTCCAATAAGCACCACCCCAATAGAGCTCAAGGCACTTTAGAGGTATTTTACTGACCACTATTTTTTACAGGGGATCCTACAGTAATAGTTCACTATATATGTATGTGTGTGTGTAAAGCACTTCATATTGTGCTTATAAGCTGGGGCATTTTGTTTTCTTTCATGTCGATTTAAGATTGTTTGTGTGTAGGCTATACGGGTTGAAAATATATAGGCACGCTGTTTAATTTCCCTATTTTGTCAATTGTCCTATATTAACAAACGCATTTCATTTGATAAAGCAATCTGGTCAACACACCAAGGCAGTAACTCTGCTGATACTAACAGTGTTCGTGGCTATGTCCTGTCGACCTTAAATGCTCCTGTCTCTAAATAGGCACAGTGCTAGGCCTACTTGCTATGTCACTTGATTTTCTGTTGTAAATGCAGCCTGTAGCCTAGACTACAGTACTTCAGAAAACCCAGACCGGTTGTGGCATCAGTTTAGCTTTTAAAACACAACAGTTTAGCGTGAGATGGAGATTAAAGGACTATCTTATTTTATCTTATCTTATCTTATCTTATCTTATCTAATAATAATTATTTTTACTGTAAGGTAATAACCCCCCTATTGTTTCCGAAGTTCATTTGCTCTGCCCTCGAGGCACTTCAGCCTGGCCTGTGCAGTTGCAGCCCCGCAATGGCTGTTTCCCAAATATTATCAAAGTAGCACTCACTAAAACTGTTCAGAAGTTGCAACCAAGTCTACATCTGCAATAATTTAGGGGAGTAAATGAGCGGCCCCTCCTCCAGTGGCATGAGTGGTACGGCCCTGACTAACTCTTATGTGGGCAGGGGAGACGTGTAGTAGGCCTAATAATAATTACAGTTTTTTCTGAATGCTTAAACACATTTTTTGTAACTATGGCTTTTTTTGCAAAACTCTACACACAAATGGCAAAACCACTCACTGAGTTCGCAAAACTAAAAGCACAAACACTGCTTTGCACTCAGTTTGCAATTTTGTAACACACACTTTGCACAACTAGCCACAATGGCTATTATTTACACTATTTTGCCAACTCTCTGGCACACTTTCTCATGTGAAAACTGTTTTAGATAATTAGTTCACTTTGCAATCGGCCTAAGCACTATAAATAAGCCACAGGTAATGTACAATGGGTACAATGGAGTGAGCAGGAAGAGTGAGAAGAGAAAGAAATAGCCCTTTTACAGACAAAAAAACAGTCTACATGTGGGGATATTGTCATGTCAGGCCTGGATACGTCATTCCAGAATATATTTTTCCCGGTGCCTTGGACTAGGACATTGCATGTGATGTAGACAGAATTTTGAGAGAGACAACCCGATGTAGACTGATTTGTTTTGTCTCAGTGAAATGCTATTTTGTGTTTTGACTTGGAAAAACACACTTGTGTTTGTTTTGATGTGTGTAAATAAACACTAATACTTGAAGTTTGGATCCCTGTATGTTTACAGAACTATGACAAAAGTATGACCTCAAACTGACATAGTCTACCTTGTGCACAAAGAAAGCAAAAGCCAGTTGTGTTTTATATTCATACCATCAGTGTGTTGTTGGCACATTGTGTGCTTACTATTGTGATGGCTTGTGTTTACTGTTAGATACGAAAACACCATTTTTACGAAGGTGTGAAGAGTTAAGCAAGGTGTGTTAGCTTTTGCAAGAGAACTACAGTGTTTTGCTGATTGGGTGAGAGGTGTTGCCATTTGTGTGTAGAGTTTTGCAAAAAAAGCCATAGTTACAAAAAATGTGCTTAAGCAATCAGAAAAAACTGTAATATTACTGTAAGGTCTAACATTCAGTTTCAGTGAGCAAGATGCACCCCACCCCACCCGAAAGGGCCGCTGGACCTTGTAATTTCCTAGTAAAATTAAGTGTATTAACTCTGGCTCTGTGTGTGTGTGTGTGTGTGTTCATAAGAGTACTGAAGAAATACCGCTGTTTACGGTGTGTGTGTGTGTGTGAGTGTGTATGGTGTGTGTGTGTGTGTGTGTGTGTGTGTGTGTGTGTGTGTGTGTGTGTGTGTGTGTGTATGGTGTGTGTGTGTGTGTGTGTATGGTGTGTGTGTGTGTGTGTGTGTGTGGTGTGTGTGTGTGTGTGTGTGTGTGTGTGTGTGTGTGTGTGTGTGTGTGTGTGTGTGTGTGTGTGTGTGTGTGTGTATGGTGTGTGTGTGTGTTGTGTGTGTGTGTGTGTGTGTGTGTGTGTGTGTGTGTGTCTACACGAGTTGTGTATATCTTTACCTCTCTAGTTTGTCTGCAAGGTCGTTGAGGTTCATCTTCCTCAGGATGGTCAGAGTCATTTTCACTGAGCCTTCCTCCCCATAGGCCTTCTTCATCTCAGAGGCAACATCTGTAGCATCCTTGTCCTCCAGCTTTCCTTTGGGGAAGGCCTCACACCCCTCCACCGTCCTCTCAGACAGGTACGTCCTAAACCGCTTCAGGTCTTCAGCCTTCAACTCATCCAGAGTTCTGAAGAGCAGGTCCAGAGAGTTCACAGCCATGACGCTCACCTGACATACAGACACATACAGATAGTTGGTCTCTGAGGGATCAGATCAATACTGATCTCATATCTCTATATTTATAGATTATTTGTATCAAAGAATATAACAGTTTTAAACGAGGCATATTATGAACAATGCACATATCCATTACATTAATACACAGGATTAGATGTTATAATCCCTTGTACCAAAATCCAAGGTAAAAACACATTCAGAAGCACCTATTCAAATTAACTTATAAAGAAGCACGCTAACCACAAATCTGCCAACAAATGGTCACAAACACAAGACAAATGGCCCATCCAACAGCAGTATATAGTATGCGGCATGTCATTGGGGTTATCAAGTGGGCACCCTCATTCGCCGATGTTTCGTTAAGTTAGGCCCACGACACCTCATGAAGGCTTAACAGTGAAACCAGCATCCTGGAGACACTCCCCTCCATGCTGTCACCATATTACCACATTGAAATATCCAATACCCAAATTACTCTTAACCAGCCTAGGCATGGTCTAGCTTGGTCCGTCCCATTGATGTGGACTGAACCATAACCCTAAAAACCCTAACCAACCACCATCAACCTAGGCACAGTCCGTCACAAACACAAAACAAATGAGCCAGTTAGCTTGCCCACCAGGAAGGGTAACTTCTCCTTACCCACAACCATTCGCTTGCTCGTTCTGCTGCCAAGGACATGTTACTAACCACCTGCCTTATAGATTTCGTCAGAGGTGGGCACAAATACATCAAAAACTATTTTGTTACAAATTACAAATACTGGCTCATGAAATGTAACAAAATAAAATACAAAATACTGATGTGAAAAAAGACAAGAAATACTATTTTTGATTGGCTGACAGGGGCTATTAATTCTGTACATTGGGGCACCTATGAAGTAGATCTGGTAAAAAATGTAATTACCATCTCATATCAATGTAAACAATGATTGAACTCACAAGCATGCTTCGCAACAGTGGAATCAACTGTAACAAAGCAAACTACCCACCATCATTTTCCGCAGGGCTCGAATTATCTTTTTGTCTTTAAGGGGGTCTCCCGTGCATAGCCTAACAAGGCGATGAAATAGCCTAGGCGTACAATATATGCGCACGGTAGGCCTTGGCTTTACCTTGACACACGCACACAACAGACATAGATTTTTCATAGAAATTGATTGCTTTTAATTAATTTCAACATATTATTGAGTGTAATAGTCCATAATTCATTTCAATTTCACAATACAAAGAAATAGACTAAACGATTTAGTCTGTGCCATTCTCAATTTTACAACGTGACTCATTTGAACCAGACTACCGTCTCAGATAGGCTATCCTCAGTGTCAAACACAATAATGCATGTAGTATAACTTATACACAGGGAAAAAGCACTAACTGGCAGAAATTATAAGCCATATATGTTCTAGTATTGTTGAACCGTGGAAAATTAATAGACGAACAATTTTGGAGTTTGCACTGAGATGTTGTCGGGTAGCCATTGAATATTCCGACATCAGAGATTGCTAACAGGTGTTTCAAAATATCTGGGAACTTTCTGGAGCTCTGAATGGCAGAGGATAGCTACAGATCATCAGACAACACAATCATTGTAGGCGGCATTATGGGCCATAATTTATGGCTTTGTCAATCAACATAGAAGAGGTGAAGCGCAAGTTCAAATGCAAATAGGACTTTTCAGCACATATCAAACCATATAGGCTAGCCCAATGAACGCCTATGTAAATAGACAAAACACTCGCATCAAAGCAGGGTGACTTCTTCAGATTTGCGAGTGCTGTCAAAACGATCGTATACGGTTTGCTCATATAGTCTAGTGGTGTGGTGGTGAAGTGTCGTGCTGCGTTCAAGAGCGTAGGGTAGGTCTACGTCCCGTAGTAGCCTATATTTTAATTTAACGTCTTTAATGGTAAGAGATCGCACAGGGATGGATAATGAGCGGTTGTTTAAGATTAAATTGCAATGCCAGACACCTTCAGATATGAGAGACCCCCTCAGATTTTTGACTTTGTTGCTTTCATGGGAGCCAGTCGTCACTCTATGGGAGCTCGGCACCCTCTGGCTCCCACGTAATTCGAGCACTGATTTTCCGTAACCAATGAAAGTAGTACAACAAATTGAACAGGTTGGCCTCTTTTTAAACTGAACTACATTTCCCTTGTTGTGCTATAAATGCATGCCTACTGGCAACATGGGGGATGAACAGAATAGCAACCTATAAGGTGTCCCAATATACGGAATGAATTCACTTGGGAGAGAATTCCACTCTCGGGAGGTCTTTGTCTCCTCCATTATTTCTGCATATCAGGACACCTCAGCGGATGTTACTCCTTACATAAACTCTCATGTCAAATCCAAGTTTTAATACTGTCCTGCAGTAAGAATGAACATCAGCTATTAGGTACTCAAGGTCATGGGGTCAAAGGCCGTGGTCCTAATTCTCCCTCAGTATATTATCTGTATCGTTTTAAATTTTTAGTCTTGTAGCACTTAACACACCTGACAAATCAAGCTCCTAGTTACTTTTTAATTTCTTTCAACTTCCTGACATGTTCTAAGGGGTTTTAAGTTGTCTACAGCAGTGTTTCCCAAAGTCTGGGTCGCGACCCACGGGTGGATCGAAGAGATTTTATTTGGGTCGCCAGCACAATTTATGTTGTGTTATAGGCCTAACTGATATCATTTGTCATTTGATACCAGGAAAGCTAACAGTTTTCTATTAGGATGTAGATTGTTAACTACCACAGTCACGGTTTTGTCATAAAAGCTCAAGAAACTGGCGCATGAAACTGGGGGACGAACACATCGCAAAGGGGGTGCCAGAGCATGGATATCTACCTCTCAAAATGAAACCGTTCTGTGGGGCGCCTGCCATGTACCTCGCAGTTGCAAACTGCAAGGGACATGAATCCGCCTATTTGCACGAACTTTAATAGATACCAGCTCCTCAACTTTACAGATTCAAATCTAGTGACCGCGCTGTCAACTAAAGCAGACATCCATAGACCGGACATAAGGCCATTCAATTTGCATACAGTTTCGATTGCAGATGCAATCTTTAAAGTTAATAGCAACCTCCTCACATTCTTATTTCTGATTTAAAATGCACAACAGTGCATTATAGTCTACAATTTAAATGGGCATTTTAAACACTATTCCTCTCGTTTTCTACGTCGCTAACTCCAAAGTAAAGGTGCATTATTCCGGCTATTGCGGAAACGCCTCTTGTTCTGATATAACGACTATACAATATAATATAATACAACAATACAATATAACGACTTGAGTTATTTGCTGTTTACATTGGAATTGACGTCCACAGTGTTATGGACCCATTTGTCTGCAACGCAACGTAGCCACAACATTTTTTTTTAGAAATACAGTAACAGCTTACTATGCTGACGAATGACGACTGCACAACATGCGAAAATTTCCCCTACTCTCGGATGCGCATTAAAACGTATCTTTTCAGTAGTCATTTCCAACTTTTCACGCTGATGGTGCTCAAAATGCAACACAACCGTGTTCAAAGCAGGTATCCTATAGCAATGTATGGTTGGGGGAGGCATAGAAAAGTTGGAGATTTGAAGTGAAATGGGTCGTGATGGTCTGTAATTTTTAAAAAGTGGGTCGCCAGAAAAAAAGTTTGGGAAACACTGGTCTACAGGGTGACAAAAAACAAACAAATTGAGTTTACACCCGTGTTGTCCTTACAGAAGGGTGATAAAATTGACTTTTTGACCCTCAATTGACTTTTCTTTTCATTTTTTTCAACTTTACAAATGTTCAGAGGGGATCGTAATAGAAGAAAGTTGGATCTAACACTTTTAAGTTGGTCACAATGTGGCATACCACAGCAAGAAAAATGGAAAATGGGTAAACATTTCATGCTTTTCTTCCAAAAATATAATGAAATGTTTAGGTCAACTTTACAGTTGAATATAGGGAATTGCCCAAGGGATATCTCCAGGCACCCAGCCTATTCTTAAAACCAGATTCACCAAGATTCTGGCCTTTGGCTTTATGATAAGCATTTCCTATTGTCATGGTTATAGCGGGTAGTATATTTAATTGAGTGATGACATTTTGGCTTATTTGAGAAGTATTTAAGTAGTTGAAATACTCAGATACAATCCCTCAAAGTACTTTGTTACAAACTACATTTAAGTTTTTCCAAACCTGCAAAATACAAATTACAAAATACACTAAAGTAATTAAATATGTTTTTTAAATACATATAATTAAAATACTGCCCATGTCTGGACTTCGTCCACAAATGCCTAATTCAGACAGCAAGCCAATAGCAGACCTAGCCACAAACACTCGTGTGCCGATTTCAATAGGCCTTAATCGTGCACTCCAACCTCGCTTGGCTGCCTCCTCTGCATTTTCAGTGTATTTCGCTCTATTCAGCTCATTGGCCTCTTCCGCTCTGTCTTCCCAAGGAACTGTAAGTTCAATGAAGTAAACTATCTTCTCTGAATCCAACCACAGAAGTAAGTCATGTCGTAGTTTAGTACTCACTATATGTGGAGGTACCGCCATCATATGTGTCCCTAGCTTGTCTGCAAGGCCCCCAAACATTAACAAGTCAGATTTTCAATTACAAATATCAGTTGGGAATTATAAAGAACTGCCTATAAAGCTAGTAGAAAATGTGTTATGTCATACAGACAACATAATTTAGTTGTATAAATAAAATTGTCTGTAGTTGTCTGTAGTGTCTCAGCTAGCTGGTAAATCAAATATGGCTGACACTGAATAAAAGGCTGGTGGCTCATGTCCAGGAGCTGTAAAGGAACTTACTGGAAATCAGCACTAGAGAACCACTAAGCCTGAAGTGTAACATGCTCTCTACGTCTACTGAATCACAGCTGAAAATGTATTCATTCAAGCTCTACATAAAACATTGGACTTTAACATTAAGTTGATGTTATATAGTCAAGTCACCAGAAGCCTACTTCACTTAAGTGAACATATTAGTCTATTGACATACTCCAATATTTAGATAGACCTGTATGGTTTGTGAACTAAATACATGAGTAGGAATCACCAGACCCTGTTGTTGATGGCTTTCAAATGGAGCACAGTGTTCCAGTGCAGCTTAGTAACTGATTTACAGTTGGATCTTGTTGTCTACAAGCACCTTATCTCCTCCCTGACTCTTATCATGAGCACAGATCTCACTGGCAGAATATGCTGATATGAGAGACTACATGAGGCACCATGCTCTCTCTGCAACAGAGTTAGAAATGTAGTTTAGTGTTTATGTGATTTTCGCCGTAATTAAGCAGATTTATTGAGATTGGTGTGTTCTCCTTTGGAGAAACAGTGTAGGGGAGATCGGGGCTGGTTGGAACACTTTTCACTCTCGGCTATATTTCTCCGTCTTACAATGCGTTGAAATTGTCAAATTGTGATTAACTGAAAGCTTGGGATCTCAGCTACAAAATGTATACATTCAATGTCAACAAATTATCCCTTGTTTTGAATTATATATGATTAAAGTGGCGTTGTGCACGTGTGCCAACCTGCCCCATGCACGGGGTTGGTTGGCACATGTAGTCGGGGTTGGTTGGAACACCTATGTTATAGTCCTTTGCAGTACCCCTTTTGCTTTTGTTTGAAGTGCTCATCTATATCACTGCCTGTAGGGCTTTGCTGATGTCTTTCCTGTGTGTTTTTCTTCAGTAGGGCCCACCATCAAGACCAATTTGGTCCCTACCGATTTTTTTTTTTTACTTCAAATGTTTAAAAATGTCTGAAATGCTTCCAAATGTAAAACTATGTTCAGTAATTACAATAACAATGCTAAAATAAAGATGTATGATGTTTTTATGTGTAAAATACAAAGTTTATAGATTTGTCACAAAATAGCCATAGGGAATGTATGTGCCAACCAACCCCAAAATCAGTGTGCCAACCTGCCCCGCCCACATTAGGTCAAACTTTTTTGCACAAATGCTTTTAGCCTGCTAATATCAGTCACCTCAGATTTTCAAACTTCATTTTAAGATATAGATGAGTCTCCTAGCAATCAATTATAATGAATATTTTTTTTATATCCCTAACTATTACCCTTCTAGGATGTATTTAGTGGGAGGTGCATATTCTAAGTTTTGACACTACAAAATTAAAATGTTGTTCTCACCTAAAGGGTTAATGACCTGGAGACCAGTTACATACGTGAGTTTACTACATACCCAATCTCTCGGTGCAGCTATCACAAGAGTTACACAAGTCAGACTACGTGCCTACGTTACATCTACGTCCCCTGAGCCTGCGCAGAAAGCCTCGTCGACCAACAGGAAACGGTTGAAATTTGTTTCACCCGCCTCGACTGACGTCTATGTGATGACTCTGTCCATATCTTTTACTGTCTATGGTTTTATGTACACCAGTGCCTGAAGGCATGTTTTGTTTTAACTTTCCTAAAGACTAGATGTGACAGTGGTGCGTAAACATTAGAAAAAAAAAGGAAAAAAAAAATGTTTAAGCACCGCTATCACATCTAGTTCCATTGATTACATTTGAAGCTAATTGATGCAGCAGACGCTCTGCAAACGGAACACTACAGTTACGTGCCCGGTGAAGCTTCCCTCTTAGGAACATGTTGTACGGGGTCACATGACATTGGATAGGCAGAAAATCAGCACAAGGACAATATTCAACCCTTGAGTCAAAACAGCTGCAAAACATTATTTTCTGTCCCTGGCTACCATTCATAAAGTTGTCTAAGTCTAAGGGCTGAGCTACACCAGACACATCACTGATTTTGTGTACATACCTCTACCTTTACAATATTCTTTATATGCTTTTGTTTAGAGCATGTTTCTATGCATAAATTAAGATTAACAAACCTTTTATTTTCATTTTCACCCTTAAACCATATCCAATTCCATTTTACAACAAAATAATTAAAGGCACCCACCTTGAGATTGTTTTAACCACCGAAGATATATTCTACCTGTTCTGGCTGATACCTGTTTCAGAGTGAACTTTGTGTTCCTGCAAGAAGCTGTTAGCCCATGCTTCAGTGTTGAGGTTGTTTCCTTAAAGACAGAAGTGTGTTCATAAACACGTCGGTTCCAGGCAAGGCTAATCAGGTAAGTTTTTTTGTTATGTGCAGGTTCAGTGAACCACATTTCCTGGAATGCACTAGGCATGAGAAATGTACACGTGAGGAGATGAAGGCCTATTGAGACGTGACTCCACTGAAGTTTGCAGCAAAGTCCACCCATAGCAGTGCCAGTGTATTATTTTTATGCACTACACAACATAACAGTAAGTTCATTTATAGAGCACAAATCTAACACACCCGTCTGGGGCCCGTGTGGGCTGGTTTTGGGCTTACAAATGGGCCCCATCTGGGCTACCAGCTAATTTTGTCCTCGGGTTCCATGGTGGCCCTACTTGGGTTAGCCCAGATGGGCTGCTGATGGCCTTCATGTAGGGCCCACACGGGTAACCTAATGCTTATCTCACACTACAGGATAATCCGCCTGATTTTGGGCACAATTTATACATAATTGGGTAGAGTTTTGCGTGTGGCTGTCTAATAAACCCCCAAAACTGCTTAGTGTTCCCCTATTGCTGGATTCAATCAGAACGCTTGTTTATTACACCTACTCCTGGCAATGTGAATGTCTCTATAATATAGTTAGCAAGACCATAATCGGGTAGCAAAGAAAAAGAGCTGGACAGGACAGCTGGATTAGCTGTGACAGGTGAGGTAAAGTTAAGTGCTAATGTTTACCAAATATAAATTTCCTTTGTGATAAGGAAAGCTTATTACCTATCACGACACATACTACCTCCATTGTTGAACGTTTATAACCAGCGTCTCCAGATGACTAGGCCTACTTTTTTTAAACGGCAAGAAGCAGGACGTATGTAACAAAAAACGTTTTAGCGTAGAAACCGTGTAACGATGCTTAGTACGCATTTAAAAGGCAGCAGATTTACAGTTTCGAACAGAGCTATAGTCACATTTAACTTCTGAAACCTCTGGGATGGTTATCTTTATTAAAATCCCGTGTGTGTGTGATCCTCCATTGTTTTCAAATCTTGTAGTGTGTGCGTGTTTCCGATCAAAGAGAAGATCATCGGTTGAGATTATCTTTATGTGTGTGATGCCACCCAATTTTAAAATCGTAAAAGATCTTGTAGTTTGAGACAGGTAAGTTTTGCCGAACCATCTGGGGCCCGTAAAGGCTGTTTGTGGGCTGAGAAGTGGGCCCCAACTGGGTAGCCCAGATGGAGCAGCTAATTTTGTCCTCAGTTTCCATGGTGGCCCTACATAGTCTAGGTCAATTTTTAAAAGAAATTAACCCTGAAGGCAAATCATGTTAATTTTTGGCATACAACATTTTTAGGGGTTTTGAAGGGTGCTGAATTCAAATCTTCTGTATGCCAGGCTCAAAAATGTCCCATAATGCCTCAAAATGGAGAAATCCAATATGGCCGCCGCCACCAGGTCAAAATCTAATTAAGCACTTATCTTTTGGACTGTGCAAGGTAAAAAACCTGAATGTAATGTGCTTAGGTTTTCACATATAGGGAATTCAATGCCATGCTCAGATTTAAGATCAAGACTAAAGAAAATGCTTGAAATTAATGTACATGGTTAAAATTGTTGTCTCGGATAATGAATAATTCATGAAAAAAGAGGACCATAAAACAGGTTGATGGCTTGCTGAAGTATTTACTTGAAACATGTTTAGAAACAAAGTTGATTACCATATTTTAACTATCTATTTATATTATTTATCTGTATTTTAACTATTTATTTAGTATTTGAATAAAATGTTTGAAACTCTTAAGCTAAATGCCGAACTGTTACTACTAGATTTTCCTACTAATGAAATATTGTACCTGAGGCTATTGTTTTGATGTCCAGTGTGCTGTGATGACATGTTTGCCCATCCCACCCCTACCCTTACTCCTACACACACAAATACCCATATGTAACCCTGAATGAGGCCACGCCCTCTACCTATACACTGAGGAGGCGCTTGTGAATTATATCGCTCCCGTCACATGATGCTCAGCAGTAACAGGCAAACTATAACATAATATCATAACAATTTGTTTAGGACCATGTAATACGTCTGTAATAGCATGTGAAGATTGTTATGTGAGGATTATGTATAGGCTAACTAAATAATTAATATATAAGAAACTAAAAACACGTTAGCTAGTTAGCATTTGTGAATAGGAAGAAGCTAACTAGAGCCTCCACTCTCCAGGATGTGGGCCCCCTCTTGACAAGATGTCGCCCACAGCATTCAAGGCCCCCGGCACATGAACTACTTTGAAAGAGCTGCACTGCAAAAAATGAATTCTAACCAAGTGTTATTGATCTTATATTAAGATTAAAAAATCAATTTGTATTGTTTTTAGTATGAAAAGACTTACCAGGAGGCAAAACAAATTTGCTCAACGCATTGGCAGACAAACTTGCTTGTTTTTAGGACAAATTTGCTTAACGCACTGGCAGACAAATTTGCTTGTTTTCAAGATGAGATGTCTTAAAATAAGTCAATTGCATATATGTGCAATAAAACACATATATGCAAAATGCGGCCTTTTTTCTTTCATGGTTAGAGTCTGCCACGGAGTCTAATCAGATCCATCGCAGTGTGCAAGTGGACATCATTCCAGATCCGTTTCGGATTCGCTGCAGAGTAAGTTTGCTATCTGGGTAAAGTCTAGAGACATACGCATGGAGCTCTTACTCTTCAAAGAGACACAGCTAATCATCACACAGGGATGGATTACTGCACGGGCCTACCGGGCCCAGGCCCAGGGGCCCAAGTGGTCAGGGGGCCCTGAAGCCCAAGCCTTTGCATGGAATCATTGCCTCAATATCAACACATCAAGATGTAGGCTATGAATCTGATTGAATTTAGTATTGGCCATCCCCAAAATGCACCAGAATACAGGAAATCACATCATACAAATTAAAAATGTTCTGGAGAAGGACCCCCAAACCCCCCCTCCCACATATACGACAATAAGTGGGTGTTGGGCCCTTAATACATCTGGGCCCAGGGGCCCGAAAGTTCATAATCCGCCCATGGCATCACACGTTGCTAGGTAAATCATCAGCTGCAAGGTTCTTAACAATTCTCTTTCCGCAAAGTTCTTCCGTCATATAGACTACATCTCATTTGTCACGTACAGTAGGCTTCATCTTTCACGTCCACGGGAAAACCCCAGACATTTGCACGAGCACATAGTCACATGGCTACATCTTTCAGGTCCACAGGAAAACCACAGACATTTACACAAGCACATAGTTTTTCTCTGAGTCGAAGAAGAAAGACAGGATTTTGCAGACGTCTTCACAAACTCTTGCCTACCATATACCCAAAAACATCATCATCTATACCATCAATGTGAATTATGCAATATAGTTGAAATTCTGCAGAATTCGGCACCAGGAGTCCACAAATCTCTAGAGGATGACATACATAACGGCACCCAAAAGGATCATTTGCCATGTAGGCTACATCTCATTTGTCACAGACTACATATTTCTGGTCCACAGGAAAACCACAAAACATGTGCACAAGCACATAGTCACGTAGGCTACATCTTTCAGGTCCACATGAAAACCACATACATTTGCACAAGCACATTTTTAAAAGAAAGAACATTTGCAGATGCTCTCACAGACTCTACCATATGCCAATAAAATTGACTACTCCATCAATATGATAATACAATATACAATATTGGCCTAATTTAGGGCACAATCCAATCCAGTCAATGTAGCCATGTCTAAAACAGCCAAGGCTATGTAAAAATGGGGAACGTCTGGACTTAAAAACAAAGTAGCCTAATCAACCCTTCATCCTCTTTCTCAAACGTTTCCCTGTCGAGATTTCCCAGACTCTATTCACGTCGTGAATGAGTCGGACGGGGCCAGGCTACTGCAACCCGTGATATTACCTTGAAATCTCACACATAAGTGTCAGAATCGAGTGGCAGAATCCAGGGGCGCAACTACCCATTTTTGAGGGGTATGCAACAACAATATTGGCGCCCCCCCCCCCCAAAAAAAAACAAAAAAAACACAAACAACTAAAGCAAAACAAAAGGCCAATTAATTTGCACTATTACTGTGCATTAGTGTCTATTGAATATGTTTTTAAAGAAATGCTGCCAATTTGATGTTTAACTTGATGTTACACTTGATAAGTATTGATAAATGGTGCATTGCCACTTTAAGAGAGTCTAAACGGTTCTCATAACGTCCTTTTGCCAGCTATTGCTCACAATGGATAAGGCTGATAGGCACTCTAGCCCATACCTGCCAACACTCCCGTTTTTCCCGGGTTTCTCCCGTTTTTAGCCCTATCTCCCGGACCCCTCCCAGTTTGTTATTTCTCCCAGGAAACTCCCGTAATTTGCATGGCCCAAACTCCTTTATGAATCGGACCAATATGTTTGTCTAATGTTGACCAGTTGCCAGATATTGTATCAAATGCATTGTATTCACACAACCCACACACACCATATACAATTTTAACCCGTTTGTCACCTTAACCTGGCAACCTATAACCCAGTTGCGCAGCCGCGTTTAAACGAGCCTATAGACATGGCAGGTGAAGGCGGTCGCGGTGTCCCCGCAAAGAAACCGAAGTACACTTGTAAATTTCAGCAATGTTGGACACAACAATTTACGTGTATCTTACCCAGTCATATCGACAACCTCCACGCTTTTTGTAAGGTGTGTCGTGTTGATTTTAATGTAGGCCACGGAGGGAAAAATGACATTAGTCAGCACATTAAAACACAGCGACACCATCGCGCAGAAGAGGCCAGTAAGGGCACACAGGCGATCTCATCCTTCATCACGAAAGGACAGACAGAGGCAGAAAACGTGATGCAAGCCGAACTGAAGATGGCAATGTTGATAGCGCAGAAAAAAATCTAAAGAAATATCAATAAATTAAGTTATGTCTTCATTTATGGGTATTGCAATATTGACAAGGAGCAACCCCCCCCCCCCCCCCGTCGTGCCGAAGGGTCCCCGCACAAATCTCCCGGATTTTGAAAACCAAATGTTGGCAGGTATGCTCTAGCCTTGTTTGTTTCAGGGTTCCCACGGGTCCTTGAAATCCTTGAAAGTTTGTGAATCTGAAAAAATAAATTCAAGGCCCTTGAAAGTTCTTGAAAACAGCCAAAAAAACACCTTGTCCTTGAAAGTCCTTGAATTTTTTTGTGGGGTTGAAATTTCACACGGATGACGACTCGTGTCCTTATTTTACTACCACACGATCTTTTAAAATTATGTTGATTCCGCAGACTTTTAATTTGCAAAAGTACGTTCGCTCTTCTTTGTTCGTTGGTAGGCTACGGTTTAGGCCAGGGGTCGGCAACCTTTTTTGCCTGGAGAGCCACTTTTACCAAATGTATTATTTTTTTAATCTCAGAAGAGCCACATAAAGACGGTTACAAGGAAAAGTTTGGATATTTAACATACAGTTACTTTCATTCAACAGAGGATTTTTAAATACATTTTCTACTAGTTTTAATGTGCAAGTAACTTGAAATGTAAAGTGGAATGACAGAAGTATAGGCATTAGGCTTCCAATGTAGGCTAAACACCACCCCCTATTTTTCCAGTGTCCTTTGGTATGCAAAGTAACATCATAGCTAACAGCACAACAGTCAATTTTCGTTGACATGTCATTGGCGAAATTGAACATTAGGCCTACCAGAGATTAGATTTGGTGATGGCCTTGGAGTCTGGCTGGCTCATATTCAGTGAGGTGAAGTTTCATGCAAGAATTGAGGCTGTCACCATTTAAGGGCAACTCCACGCAAAACTGTCATAACCATAACGGCAAATAAATACCATGGCATTGTGTTGGCGTTATGGATGTGACCGTTTTGCACGGAATTGCCCTTAAACGTGAGCGCAGGTTTGTCTTTATATTTTTCATATGTGATAAAGATTTCTCACATGCAAGTGGAACCGAACATGGTTAACACAGCAATACTAACTCGTTGCAGTGTGCGATATATATCGGGCAGTTCATTTCGCGTTTTCAGAATCAGTCTTCAGATAGAAACTTTCCCATTTCAGTCTTGTGTTCGTGCTTGCAAGCTGTGGCCGCTGATGTTTCCTTTTTGTAATTTTCCTTATCTAGCCTACAGTAAACGCACACTTTAACAATAACAATTAAAGTGTTCTCGTTGACTAAAATGGAGGGAAATCGGTGATTTTGTTTGATATTGACATGGCAACGAACCGCGATTGTAATTTTGTGTAATATTGTGCAGGCTATGGTTACGCAGTCAAGTGAGGTGGAAAGTTATATAGGCCTAGGCTAAATTACTCAGATAGACCTACAATATTACATTTTGAATGTAAGTTTAGTGAATGAACTAAAATGAAATACATTTTAATTAAATAAATAATTTTCAAATAATTATTTTCAAGAGCTGAGCCGCATCAGAGTGATCAAAGAGCCGCATGCGGCTCCAGAGCCGCGGGTTGCCGACCCCTGGTTTAGGCCTACGTGCGTCCAATAGGCTACATTCACGTTGAGTCAGAGGAGAGTTGCAAGTCGTCGCGTAATGTCATGCCCGGAAAATGTAAATTCCAAGATGTTTGGCTTGCCAAGTGTAGCCAGTTCACCTTGTTTCTCTGTCTTTTCCCCATGTCTGTCTGTTTTCCCTACATGTCCCACACTGGTCTGCTCCCGCTAACTAGAGGGGCGTGGTGATTAGTTACACACCGGAGTTTGTTCGCACTGATTACTAGGGCTGGGTTCAAAAAATCGATTCAAGATTCAATATCGATTCTCGTTCGAAAAATACGATATCGATTCAAAATTTGCGAATCGATCTTTTCCTGTCTGCTAGGCACTTATGTCTAGGCACTACTTTGCGCGACCGCGCAAGGAGACCTATAAAAACGTGAGACCGGCGAAACCGAAACCTAAGGCAGAGCGAACCAAGCATGGCTGAAGCTGCCCCATTAAAATCACCTTCTGACCTAAAGGCCGACGTTTGGAAACACTTCGGTTTTAAAAGTTACGAAGATAGAGAGGAACTGGATAAAAGAAATGCAATCTGCAAACTGTGCCAAATTCAGGTAAAATATAGTGGCAATACCACAAATCTCCGAAACCACTTATCCAGGCACCACAGAGTTTTAGCTAGAACGTCAGGGGCTAATCAGACTGCTCTGGAAAAGGCATTTGTGGTTAAATTTCCTTCTCATTCTCAACGTGCCCTGAGCCTTACTGAGGCAGTTGGCATCTTTGTTAGCAAAGACATACGCCCGTACAGCGTGGTGGAAAACAGTGGCTTCCGACTTTTCGTTAAGAGACTGGAACCACGATATGTTCTGCCTACTCGCAAACACTTAAGCGAAACTGTTATCCCAAAAATGTACGATGAAGCAAAAGACAACCTCGCAAATTCCCTAAGGTCTGCTGAAAGAGTGGCTTTGAAGTGTGATTGTTGGACGTCGAGAAACACCGTGTCATATCTCACCATCACGTCTCACTATATTGACGATGAATGGAGGCTAGTGTCTAACGTGCTTCAGACGAGAGCTGTTGAAATGAGCCACACCGCTAGCAATCTTGCTGATCTGCTAACCGAAGCGATACAAGAGTGGGAAATATCTGACAAAGACCCTGCAATTGTCACAGATAATGCCGCGAACATCGTCAGGGCTGTACAGCTGATGGGCCATTTCCACATGGGGTGTTTTGCGCACCTTATCAACTTGGCTTCACAAGCAGGTCTAAAAACTACAGCTGTCGCGCGTTTACTGGGGCGAGTAAGGCGAATTGTCTCATTTTTTCACCGAAGCACCACAGCAAACAAAGTGCTAGAACAGAAACAAAAACTTCTTCAGTTGCCACAACATAAACTCGTGATGGATGTCATTACTCGATGGAACAGCTCCCTAGAGATGCTGGAACGGTTCTTAGAACAGCAACCAGCCATCTCTGCAGCGCTGCTATCACCTGACGTGCGCAGAAAGGAAAGTGACATCTGCACCTTGACAGACACGGACATAACCACAGCAGAGGACGTGGTGAAAAGTCTAGGGCCAATGAAGACAGCCACGCTAGCTATGTCTGAAGAGGCTTCTCCAACTATGTCCATGGTTGCACCACTGCAGTCCCAGCTTCTGAGTCAGATGAGATGTACTGCTGAAGACTCTTCTGTGATTAAGGAGCTCAAAACAGCGATTAACAACAACTTGAATCCAAGGTATGTTCATTTAACATGCATATCTAGTAGCACTGAGTTGCAATGTCTTAAAACAAATACATGGAGTTTTACTTAAAACACACTTCTCTCTGGCATGTCAATGATTGATTAATTGACAGTTTCTTACCCAGAGCAACCATTTAACCTCTGTAATTTTAGACTGTACAATTATATAACCGTGTGTGAGTTTGCATGACTGTCTGTTCCATCTGTATGCTTTAACTTTAGGCCTAGTACCTTGGTTTAGGTACACAATGCATTCATACAATATATGTAAAAGTGATATTTATTCCTCTCTTTAGATATGAAGCCCTGAAGGATGACCTGTGGCTGGCATCATCATTAGATCCACGCTTCAAGACTCTACCATTCCTGTCTGATGAGGCATGTGCTGCTGTATTCTTCAAATTGACCTCTGAAGCTGCTCATCTGAACCAATTAACTGATGTAAGTTTGCAGAAATATGTACATTTGAATATTTAGGCTTGCTATCTTTATTGTGTTGGAAAAGCAAATCAATTGAATTCAGGTGAATTTGGGTTTTATTTTCTAATATTTTTCTACATCAACAGACAGCTGAGGAAACTACACCTGCACAGCAAGAAGACACCTCCCATGGTTCAGCTGATGTGGCTGTGCCTGTTCCAACTCAACCAAAGAGGCCAAAAGACTCATCTGCTCTGATGGCTTTACTGGGGTCAGCATACACACCAGAAACTTCACCATTAAGGAAAACTCCTACTGAAAAAGCTCAGGATGAGGTCACCAGATACAGGAAAGTAACATCTATTCCTCTTTCTCAAAATCCACTGACATGGTGGAGCATGCTTGCAGGGGAGTTTCCTCTTCTGGCAGACCTAGCAAAGCGGCACCTTTGCATACCTGGGACCAGTGTCCCATCTGAGCGAGTGTTTTCAACCGCTGGTGATATTGTTACTGCTCAAAGGAGCTGCCTCACTTCACAACATGTAGACCAGCTCCTTTTCCTCCAGAAAAATGTAGTAATTCCTGAAGAATAGGATGGTCCTATCAGTCAAGCAGAATTTCCTGCACTTTGCTGTGGTTGCTGAGCTACTGTTGTAGTTTTTTTTTTTCCTTTGACCTGGGGTCCGTTGCACAAAAGCAGAATTAAGACATCCGGGATAAGTTACTGAGCTGCGCTCAATGAATCCAAAACACGAGCGTACAGGCTTAATTGGTTGCACAAAGACCAAGCCAGGATGAGCAGACACGGATTCATCAAGCCAGGTGAAACCTATCCTGGATAAGTGCGCGTTCACGGCTCCCTCAAATAGACCCCGCCACCGATCACAGATTCACTGATTCACCATGGCAACAAGAGCGGCTTCATTGCTTCTTCTACGGTGTGAAGTAGGTAGCGATAGCCTTTTCACAACAGCAACAAACAGCAACACCTCTGTTTAGGAGGATATTGCAACTAGTTCCGCGACCACAACGTGCGAAATGGTTAGGCACTCCCGTGACGTCACATTGTCGCATGACAGGTCGGGAATGGCGAGTATGTAAAAGTTAATTAATGATCACAAACATTTAAATAATGACCGTGGGTCTAGGTATATGTGATGACAATGTGTAGTGGGCAGTGGAATAACTATTGGTTTCCGTTTGTGGTGACTGCTGACTGAGATAAGGGATGAGATTAAATAGATCCTGGAACTTAGCCTGGTCTGGAGCAGGCTAGCTCCACAGAATAAATTGCCATGGTAACTTATACCATAACATATCCTGCTGCCCCCTATTCCGCTTTTGTGCAACTGGATCACGGATAAATTGAGCCAGGATAACCAAGATATCCCGGCTTAATCCCTTATCCTAGTTTTGTGCAATAGGCCCCAGATGTGGTCATTGTTGTTTAACCCTGCCATGGGTATTGTTATTCAACCAATTAATTTCAATGTTACCGTTGCTCAACCATTTTTGTGGTTATCATTTCATTGCCAAAACAGGGCTACTAACTTTGTTATGTTCATGATTGAACTTAAGAATTTAAATAAAACCTGGAATTCTTTAATTCTTTAACTTCTTTGCTCCTAACTTCTTTGACTCTCCCTCTCTCTCTGTCCCTCTTACACAGATACACACACACACACACACACACACGAGACAGTTCCTGTCAACAGTTACAGTTGTAACTGTACAGTGTATGTGCAGAAGTAATTTTAATTTAAATTGACAACCCAGCAATTTAATTTATGGAGATTGTACTTATTGGAAAAGTTTGTATTGTAGTACAGGCCATTGACATAGGGATATGCTCCACTCAAGTCATTTTATAACCAAGAAAAACTATTGTTGACAAAGAAATCCCTAAATAAATCGAAATCGAATCGAATCGGATCGAATCGAGAATCGAATTGGATCGTGACCTTGTGGATCGGAATCGAATCGATTCAGAAAATCTGGATCGATACCCAGCCCTACTGATTACTGGCCGGACAGTATAAAACCACCCAGGTATGAAGAAGCGTTGTAAGCCTGTTTAACCCCCTAGCATGTCGGATTCAGTCATCAGGTATGTTGCAATACTCCCGTTTGCTGCCGGACTAATAACATGGTTTAATCAATGTTTGTCTTCACCTGTAGCTTCGCAGTCACTGGCTAGTCTACTCCTGCTGCCCATGTTTTAGACACATCCCTTATTCATTCTACAGGTATGCACCTATGTTTGTCTTAAATCTCTCGTAGTTTATTTTCTGTTTTGAGTCGTAACATTTTCTCTTGTATGCCTGTAGCTGAACGTGGGTGAGTGCTCTCCATACGGCGCTTTGTGCACTAATCGTAGTTACGAACATAGGTATTTACGATGCTTGCTTTAATGGGTAACTTTCTAGGCTGCAGTAGAAGGCTTTATGTTCAATGTCTTTTCTGTCCTGTCCAGGTAGCGTGGCCTTTTCCATCTACGTGGGGTGCATAGCGTGGGTCGTGCTGCTGTCTTGTCTGTAGTTAGTTTATTTTGGTGTAGCCTAATTGTGTGTCGTTTTCAAGTAAGGTCCGTGTCTGTTTTGTTTCTTTTTGTGGGCATTAACTTAATGTCTACGTCTGCCTGTATTCTTTGGGTTTATTTGGCGTTTATATGTCAGCCTGCATGTTGCTTGCCGCATTAGTAGAGGAACGGGGCATAAGTGGCATATGCTTCAACCTGGTAACTGCTTAGTGTCGGTCTGGTGCTGGTTGTCATTTGCGTGTGTTTGTATTTCTTGTGTCCTGGTGTGCCTGCATTATCTACCATAACGTCTGTATAGGCTTACTGTATTTTTGCTCCCTTGTGGTGCTGTTTTATTTGTTTGTTTAGCAGATGTGGGGCCCTCTTTGAGGGAGGCTAGTCACCTGGTGGTGGGACCCTGTAGCTGCACATTTGTGGTGTCATTGTTGCTTGCGGTGGGCTGCTGTGTCACTGGTAAGTCACTTTCTTGCAGTGTGTATGCACGTGTGATGGCTGAAACTTAGAACACACCTCCAGTTAGTCTGTCTCCCTCAGGTAAGCCCCCATCTGCTGTATCTTTTTAGCTCCAGTGGAGCCTTGGCCCCACTTAGAAATCACCTGTTCATATTGTATCATAATAAAAGATAACAATAATAAATATTTTTGTACTTTCATAACCTCTGACTCGTTTCAGGAATTATTGCAGGACGCTCCTCCCTTCCCCCCTTTGGTTATTCAATAAACTTTTATGATTTGACTGGAATTCACATTGTCTGCTTGGTGCTTTCGGACCTGTGTCAAACCTTCCTTAGCAATTCTCTTAAAGAAGTCCCTGGGTACTAAGCCCAGGGTGGTGTAGTCAGGCTACTGGGAGTTGCTTATAGCCTCTCTCTCTCTCCCTCCTTACTGCTCTGGTCACACAAGGAATGTTATGCAGATTGGTTATCAAAGGACCCAAATGGTTTAGTATTTGTTGCTTCTGTTTTATATAGTAGAATGTTATGTGCAATACCAAGATATGGTAGAGTATGGTTTGGGTTGTTGAATAAACCAACAGAGTTTATGCCAATTCTTTGTCAGTTTTACTTGTTAAGGACACTAGGAAAGTTTGTCACATGCATAGTTACTGGGTGTAAAAAAATGCACTGAAATTGTGTCTAACAAAGGTAACAAAAGCCTGAGAATGGTTTAAATATATCTCCGATCAGCTTTCTGGCAACCGTGGCACTTTAAACAGAAGTCAAAAACTAGCTTAATCAAAGATGAAGGTAAGTGAAACAAATTAATATAATTCTGAACATCTCAATGCTGCACTTTTTCCCATAAAATTCCATGAAACGGTAGGCTAATGTACATCTTATATGTAATGTAGTATGGCATAGCCATGTACTGTGGATATGAATGTAGGCTATGAATATGATCAATATCCATGTAGGCTATAAATTCAGTCCACTTTCTTGCATTGCTTCTGACCCAACAACTTCTATGCCGTTTAGTCTTTTATTGAATTTGCATTGTATTAGAATATGATAACCTATTCAGCGGTCACAGTAGGTAAATGCCGCCACGTGTGGTCCTTGAATTTGATGAAATTGGTCCTGGAAAGTCCTTGAAAGGTCCTTAAATTTGATGTTCACCAAGGTGTGGGAACCCTGTTGTTTGCACCACGTTGACAACACAATATTAAGTTATTACAAGGAGCCTTCATTGTTAGGATATAGAAACATGTAATGAGTTGCTGCTAGCATGACATTTCTGTTTGCAGTTGGCCATTAAAAGTGTAGTACGAGCATGGTAGCCACCTAGCTATCTGAATGGAATAGGCTATGTTTCAATCGATGGTTAACAAACGCTAGTCAGTCTGTTAACATTCATATTTGCAAGCCTCCAAGTACAGACGTCATCACTTTAAATCCTACCTGTTGCCTTTCACCGTCCACTTATTTAACTGCTGTTGCATCCCTTGACATGCCATCTCCTTTTCCCTCTTTCTTTTTCTATTTTTAGTCGTCAACAGTTTTTTTTTGCTGTATCCATCTTTTTCCATAGACCAGGGCTCTTCAATTGGCCCGCGAGGTCATTTGTACTGGCCCTTTTAAAAAAATGTAATTTCTAGCAAGCGCATGAGCTGTTGTCCACTAGAGGTGGATTTTGTCGTGAGAACGAACGAGACTGAAGAGACATTTATTAACCTGGCATGACACAGAAAATACAAAGACAGCATGCATTTACCATTAGACAGATATGCCAATATTGAAATGCAAAATGGAGTTGTTAATGTAAACCATTAGCCTATCGTTATTTTTTATCGTATGCTCTCCCACTAGTCTCACTAGCCCATTTGTTTTTTTTTTTCATGGAAACGGTTGCTATGCTTTCATGCCTCTCATTGGCTAATTCGATGAGAACGTTTTAGAAACAATACAGACAACAGCATACGATTGGTTTGGCCAGAGAATGTCTAATAAGGGGAGAACTGCCACTCTCGGAAAACTTCCGGTTTCTAAACTGTTCTGAACTGGTTGCAGTTCCTTCTGTGGTTCCACATGAGGGCGCTCGTCCACGAGTGCAGAATGCATGGAGGTCTATGGAGCTGTACCCCTCAAAATCCACTTTTCTCGGGATATAATTTTTTTCCAAGTAATTTGAATATTGTTTTCGAAAGGGGAGGCAAAGAAAATACACTTGGTTGAGTATTATATTTTTTAACGTCACTTAATTGTTCTAAAAAGCCTTTCAAACGTGTCAATGACGTCATTCATTAGCACAATGCTAGCGTGTTATGGGCAACAACGACCCAACCTGTAAGAAATCAAAAGGACATAAGTACTCGTTCATTCAACTTTTGACCTATAACCCATGTTGAAGTTATACAAACTACAATCAAATCTGAGATTTGTCAACGACAATCAGGTGAAAGAGGCAAATTTAGCCGTCTAGCTCCATTGACTCCCATTCATTCTGCACTCATGGCGATCGCCCCCAGTGGAACTCTGGTGGAACTGCAACCAAAATTCGGTACAATGGGACTTAATACGGAGTGGCAAGGCTCTCCGTAGACGGGCTCTGGTTTGGCTCTCGCCTTAGGAAGCTGGGCCCACTTCCCCGAAAGCATCTTAAGCCTAAGAGCGTCGTAAAGTCCCTCTTACGAACGTCTTAAGATTTGCCGACTGTTTCCCGAAACCATCGTAGCTTAAGAGCATCGTGAAAACACTCGTAGATCGATCTACGAGTGCTCCAGAGTACTCGTTACCGGCTAAGAGCGTCTTAACAGTACTTCTCACTGAGGTCACCAACAGGACATACAGAGGAATTGCAACTTAGAATACATAATCCAATTTACGTTCCCATTCTTTATTGTGTTTACCTGTGATGAATCAGATTTTAGCGTGCAAAATAGCCTACATTTAATGGTCATAATAATGTGATGAAAAGCGGACAAAAATGCAATCAAGTTATGAAACAAGACGTTGCCAGAATAGTTTGACATTATCTTTGCTAAGTGAATATTTTATTAGGCCTATGAGGTAAAAAGCAGAGAAAGCAACATGTGGTTTAGTCTGTAGCCTACTGCATCAAAATCTAAGACTACACATTTCCTCTCTTTCTTACTCGACTTCTTTCTTATCTTTAAACGTGTTCTTAAGTGGCACCGCGAAAAATTATTGCATGGTGCAACAATCTAATCTTAAAATAATTACAATTATTTATGTCTCTGTGTGGTATATAACCTACTTGGGATGCTTACATACAGATGTCAAAGTGTTTCTATTTTCGTATTGATCCCAGACGGCACACATAAATCTTACCGATGTCGGGCCGATGAATGCCTTTATAGTCTAGAAGACATCGCATAGGAAGCATTTGCTCATTGGCAAATCATCGAAAACGACAATGAGCCAATGTTTCAATGACTCATCGTTTGCTCATTGGCAAGACATCGCCGGGATGTCGGCAAATAATCGAAAACGACAATGAGCATGTTTCAAGACTCATCAAAGCTATGCCCACCTGGCTTAAACGACCTTTATTTATTTAGGTCGGAACTTGAGATTGCACATTTTACACTAGGCTATAAATTATTAGATCTATAAAGACACAAGAAAGATGCCAGAAATGTTTTCAATTCATTTTATTGAATGTTTAAAAAAAGTCTGAATACTGGAAAAAAATGCTGTTAGAAAATGTTCTGAATTAATTCACTGCAACACTTTCATCTTTAATGTCTACCCTTACCGATTGCTGTTAATACATTTTCATAGATGCAGAGAACCACTACCGAGCTCGGAGAAATAGATTTCAAACCCATTAGCATGACCTCAGCTGATATTTCAATCAAGCAGAGGCGAGCTAATGCCGTTACTTGGCTAGCGCGCTAACGCCGGCCAAAACACGAACTCTGGAAGTGAATAGAGAAAGTTGGGACTGAAACGTAGCCTACATTTGCTTTGGGAACTTCGGCTGATGCATTATATCTGTGCATTTCCTCTGTGCAAAGGCGTTATGATGACACGACCAGCAGGTTAGCTCAGCGAAGACAGTAACGTTAGCCTAGCTCCCACTCCTCTCCATACAAAAACGACAGTCTTTCCTGGGTGAAGTCTCACGGTCAAATAATAACTTGCTATTCTTACACCCAAGCATATTGCTGTCCTTGTACCGGTAATCATGGATGCTGTAGTGTTAACATTTCGGCATAGCCGCTAGCTAGGTTTAACATATTTTCCAGTGTTAGCTCAACTAGCTAACGTGAATTAGTTCACAACGAAGTTGTAATTACCCCAAAACAGCTCTTTATAAAGTAATGTACACCAAGTTATGGCTTAGCCTAGCAGGCAAATATATAAACAGTCATACAATTGACACAATGCCTATTTTCTGACGATTTACACGAGTGAATTTACCATCCTGAAAATCGCTGCTCCAGGAGGCTGATCTGACGTGCCTGGCTGCCTGCTACACACGCAAAAAAAGAACAGATAGAGTGGGATCTGCGTTGGGTAGTAGGAACAATCAAAAGCCAACATACATGGAAGCTGGGGTAAAAAAAACAGATAGCGGGATCTGCTTTGGGTAGTAGGAACGATCAAAAGCCAACATACATGGAAGCTGGGGTAAAAAAAACAGATAGCGGGATCTGCTTTGGGTAGTAGGAACGATCAAAAGCCAACATACATGGAAGCGACTTCAGGCCAATACCCCTGCGACATTATTATGTGGGAGGATTCCATGCTGATCTGAAACCGACATCGGGCAGATGTATGTGTGCTGTCTGGGATGTGAATTAATGTGTAGATCCGAAGTTTAAATGGTAGGCCTATAGCTGTGACGTGCAGTCACCTGACATCACCGTCAAATCAGAGGATATTTCAGAACTATTAACGTGGACAGCTCCCCTTAAGATCATCTTAAGAGCAGTGCACTCGCGTTCACGCTACGAGCATGTTCGGGAAACAGTCGGAAAAACCAAACGAACGATCGTAAGATGAATTGTAGAAAACCCTCTTAAGAGCGTGTCTCCGTCGTTATCGGGGAAGTGGGCCCTGGGCCATAGTAGACATTCTCTGGCCATAGGCATTCACAGCAGCACTAGGTCAGTGTGATTCAGCGACGAACGAAAGAACGAACAAGAACTGGAAAGGCGAACCAGTTCAGGTCGTATATTTTAAAGACCCGTTCAAAGGAACTAGTTCGTTCGCGACCGACCCACCTCTATTGTCCACTCTTGCATCTCTCACTCGCTTTAGTCCTGCAGCCACTGCACCTCAGCCCATTGAACAAGTTAGGCTACATTACAATTCATTACATTTGTACATTTATAAGCTGAACGTAAGTGCCATAGTTTAGTTTCAACCTAAATTGGCACGTTGGAGTTTATCTACTAATATTTAACAGGTTGCACCAGACAAATAGTTTCTGTCAACAATATCGCAAAAAAAAACGGGCACAATTTCTGCAAAACTTGGTGGAAAAATGGAGCAGATCCGACTCGAAGGGAATTTCAAAGTATTTCTATATAGTACCCTGGCTATTGCATTGGCTATTAGCCTACTATATCATTTCTTCACGTCTTACAACATAAACAAATGCAATTATAGACTAGCGAAGTCTGAAATGAGCCTGTCTAAAAGCCTCTTGGAAATCATGTGGCATGTTACATTAAATGCGCACTCAATTGCGATTCGAAGCAAAAAGTATGATAGCCTAACGAAGGTAAATTGCATGTAAATGGCGACGGCAAAACTTTAAAGTGAATCGTAGACTTACTTAATAAAGAAAGTAAAGGAGATGATTTGCACCTCCGTTCACCAAATAAAGGCTGTGGTTGTGTTTCTACAATATGTTGGCACAAAACGTAATTTCTGTCAGAAACCAAGTAGGCTAAACGTTTTCATTGTCGTCGTGAACTATGACGATGCCTATGTTCAGTAGGCTATGTGTTTCATTTATTCAAGCAGTGACATTTGGTTTAATGCATGGGGTAACGTGAGGTGCGTCCGAAAAAAGATGGGCCTGTCCCTCTCAAAACATGTTAAAATAGCGTGATTAGCAACCAGAAAATAAAAAAAAATCCCAGGGGAGACACCCCCGGACCCACGTGTTATTATTATTAGGCTATTATGACTGGCCTGCCCCCACTGCTAAAAAAAATCTAGGGGTCACGGTCATCTCAAAAGTGGTGGGAACGTCAAATGTAACAAGTAGGCCTATTCATGGGTTTCATCAGGTCCCTTTCCACAGGTGTATAAAACCAAGCACCTTGATTATCAATGCAGGCTGCATGGTGCTTTGATACACCTGTGGAAAGGGACCTGATGAAACCCATGAATAAGTCAGAAGAGCTACATATGCGACTGATTACACATTTAATTCACCTGAACAGTGTTTGAATCCTGTTGGTTCTCACTGGAAATCTTGGACCTAGCAGTTACTGTGCAAAGCACAGATTCCATTTGTGTTATCTGTTATCACAGATTCCATTCCATATTAGCCACCATCAACCAGCCAATGATGTTGTTATGCATGTACAAAATACAACATTTGAACACCCATATTGCTGCTGTTGTAATTCATTGTATATACAGCTGTTAATGTGATTACTCATATTTCAAGCCGCATCTCTCCGGCCCCTCAGTTGTGATGCTTTTCATGAACTGGCCCCCATTACAAACTAATTGAATAGCCCTGCCATAGACGGCAACTCACTACTCATAGGCCTATCTGCTCGCCCAGCGCTCACGGCGCCCCCACTCCCTCTTCTATGTCAAAATTCTATGATGGAATCTTATGAGATAGGGCGCCTACTCTAGCCTGTTAGTCCTCTAAAATGTTATAGAACATTGAGAAAAATTTTTTTACCATCGCTTTGGCGCCCCCACGGAGCTGCGCCCCTATGCGTCGCATATAGCGCATACCCACTTTTTGCGCCACTG
The DNA here is from genome assembly GCF_046254945.1 of Alosa pseudoharengus. Taxonomy (NCBI): domain Eukaryota; kingdom Metazoa; phylum Chordata; class Actinopteri; order Clupeiformes; family Clupeidae; genus Alosa; species Alosa pseudoharengus. Next base: position 18,470,830 of record NW_027468564.1, on the reverse strand, counting down.
GCAGAATCAAGTGGCAGACATACAGACCTACATGCACATACAGAGAGTGAGAGAGAGAGAGACCCAAAGTTGCTTAGACTACGAATTTGTCTAATAAGAAGTATGTATGCCTATTCTTTTGGATTATGGTTTGAGAGCAATTAAATGAAAATTCAGATGCATTCCAATTTACATTACTGATGGTGCGTGTTCTCTTAATTGACTTTATTACGATTTAGTTTTCTTTTTTGTGAGCTGATTGTAAAAACCAAGACCTCTGATAAGATATCCCGACATTGTGCACTTGATCGCACCATTCCCTTTCATTTTCATCATTAATTTATTTCATTTCCGGTAGGCAAAAAACGCAAGTTAGCCATATGGGTGCGGTAGTCATATTCTATCTTAGTATCCTAACATAAGGCAATAAGTTATGAAGCAGCACAAACAAACTGTACCTATAGATCTACTCACCACGAAATAGGTTCCTATAGTGAAATATCAAGTTTCCAAGACGTCTACATCCAACAAAGCCTGTCTGTCCGTTACACGTCTCAACAAAGTGTTGATAACTGTAGGGCTACAACCTTTCACTTTCGATTTGAGTTGTCAGTTAGTAGCCTAGTAGGCGTCTGTGGTCAGGATGACAGAAGCACAGATTAGGGGATCCGTCCGTATATAATTCGTTCATTTGAAATTCAATTGAGAATCCAAAATGAAAAAATGAAGAAAGAAAGACTTATTATTTCATTATGTGTTTATTAATGTGATACAGACGTTTTTTTCAGACTTTACTTTACTTAACTTGCAAAAGTCTTTTTTTTCATAGCAAAAGTCAGAACAGTGCCACTGATGGCCATTTTGGTGCCCAAAGCAGAACTGATTTCTGCTTTCAAAGAACCCCCCCCCCCCCCAAATAATTACAAAAATAAATAAAACTATATATCTGGATTTGGTGCGTGGGCCATATTTTACCCACCTCCGGACCGGATAACTCCGCAATCTCCTTCAGTCACGAGCAGACTCCTCAAATCTTTGTTACCTTCTACAGGGCTCTCAAGTGTCATGCATTGATCGTGACAGTCACTCATTTAGGTCTTTTGTCACTCACTCCCGCCACACATTGTATTTCTCACGAAGAAAAAACTATTTATAATATATTTAATATGCCACAGCACCCAAAATGTCTCTGGCCGCGCTGCTCTCACTATGGAACCGGTGTTACATGGCTGTAATGACTACAGAAGGGACCCAGGAGCGAGGAGCAAAGGAGTTTTAATAAGCGACAGTACAAAGGGAAGATCCACAGACGAGTGGATAGCTCTCCCCAGATGTGTGTTCGCAGATTCCCAGACTTGGCCGCTCCGCTTGAACCAGTCATCAATGGCTGGTACATCCGTAGGTGACGTCTCCCACGGGAACAATGGGGGCAGATAACCTAACACACATTGGAAAGGGGTTAGTCGCAGCGAGGTGTGATACAATGAATTTTGCGCATATTCCGCCCAACTAAGAAACCTGCTTCAGTCACTTTGGTTGCGACCACAGTACTGTCAGAGATACCTCCCGATCTCCTGGTTCAGTCTCTCAGTCTGACCATTGCTTTGTGGGTGATAGCCAGACGTAAGACTGATGGACACCTGGAGACGTTCACAAAAGGCTCGCCACACGCGAGAAGTGAATTGAGGCCCTCTGTCCGACACAATGTCCTGGAATTCCATAAAGGCGAAATACATGGTTAAACAGACACTCAGCCATTACGACGGCATTCGGGAGACCAGAGAGGGGAATGAGCCGGCACATCTTTGAGAAACGATCAATCACTACAAGAACAGTATTGAATCCATTAGACAGCGGTAGGTCTGTAATAAAGTCTACACTAATGTGTGACCAAGGGCGATTTGGTATAGGTAAAGGTTCCAACATACCTTGGGGTAACTGGCGAGGTGATTTAGACTGGGCGCACACAGGGCACGACATCACGTAATCCTTCACATCCTCACGTAAGGAAGGCCACCAGTACTTCCGAGAGACCAACTCAATCGTCCGTGATATGCCGGGATGTCCTGACGCAAGAGAGGTGTGTACCCATCGCATCAACTGGGGTCGAGTGATTGCCGGTACATATGACTTCTGGGCTGGGGTGTCGTCTGGGGCCGGTTCCTCTCGTAGCGCGTTGCGGATAGCATCTTCAATTGCCCATCTGACAGGCGCGGCAACGCAGGCAGGCCGCAGATGCGTCGCCTTACCATTCTTTGATCCTGGACGGTACGTCACGACAAAATTAAATCGAGTGAAAAACAAGGCCCATCGCGCTTGTCTGGAGTTCAATCTCCTCGCCTCCCTCAGGTATTCTAGATTGCGGTGATCAGTGAGCACAACGAACGGGTGAGAGGCTCCATCCAGCCAGTGTCGCCATTCTTCGAGTGACAGTTTAATAGCAAGGAGTTCCCTATTCCCTACATCATAATTCTGTTCCGCGGGGGATAATTTGTGGGAGAAATATGCGCAGGGGAATAATTTCGCTGGAGTCACGTGCCTTTGCGATAGGACGGCTCCCACCCCTACTTCAGAGGCGTCTACCTCTACCACAAAGGGACAGGATGGATCTGGCTGTTTGAGGATCGGGGCTGAGCAAAACAGGTCCTTCAGGCGATCAAAGGCCCTCTGTGCGTCAACGTTCCACTTCAAACTCTTCCTTCCCTTCCCCAGCAGAGCAGTCATCGGCGCCGCCCACCCACCACACGTCCCTCTCTGCAGGGATTAAAAATGACCACCGCAGTAGATGCTCCACCCACCACGAAGCCTCTCACGAACCGGCGGTAGAAGTTTGCGAACCCCAAGAACTGTTGCAGTGCCTTGATTGTCCGCGGCTCAGTCCGCCGTTGCACAGCTGCCACCTCCATCGGGTCCCAGCACGTACCCAAGGAATGCGATATCGGTCTTGTGGAATTAAAATTTTTCAGCCTTCGCAAACAGCTGGTGGTCCCGGAGGCGTTGAAGCACCTGGCGGACATGTCTGATATGCGTAAGGATATCAGGTGAGTAAATCATGACGTCATCAATATAAATAACTACGAATTTACCCAACATGTCTCTGAATATCTCATTCATGAACGATTGGAAGACACTGGGAGCGTTCGATAGCCCATATGGCATAAATATTCGTAGTGACCCCGATTGTTAATGAATGCCGTCTTCCATTCATCCCCGGGTCTGATCCTAATCAAATTATATGCACTACGGAGGTCCAATTTCAAGAAAATCTTCGCCGTGCGCAGCTGTTCCAGGGCAGTGGGGATCAAAGGCAGCGGATAGCGGAATTTGACCGTAATAGAGTTAAGGGACCGATAATCAATACAGGGCCTTAGACCGCCGCCTTTCTTCTCCACAAAAAAAAAAACAGAAGCTGCATGGGAGGTGGACGGTCTAATGAACCCCTGACTCATAGCTTCGTCGATGTACACTTCCATAGCTTCTGTTTCTGGGATTGTTAACGTGTATACTCGACTTCGGGGCAATGGGGCGCCCAGCAATAACTCAATGGGACAATCCCATTTACGGTGCGGGAGCAATTTGGTGGCTTTAATCTTAGAAAATACATCCGCAAAATCCTGGTATACAGAAGGCACGTTCTCAGAATTAAGAGTGGCTGGACTTTCGATTGACGTTGAACGGCAGGGGAGTGATAGACAAGCTGTAAAGCACTCAGTGCCCCAGGATATGATTTCGCCAGACCTCCAGGAAATTACAGGGTTATGTTGCTGAAGCCAGGGATGGCCTAACACTAATCGATCATTGGGGGAATTGGTGATTAATAATTGTGTCTGCTCTGTGTGGATGGCCCCAACCATGAGCTGTAATGGAATAGTTTGGTGTGTGATCTGCCCTGTTCCCATAGGCTGGCCGTCAAGTGCGTGAATTGTGAGTGGCGGTTCTATGCATTGGATGGGGATTCCCAGTTTCATCACTAACGTTGTGTCGATGAAGTTTCCAGCAGCACCGGAGTCGATTAATGCTGGAAGAGATTGAGAGATCGATGTGACAATAATCTTAGCTGGAAGAGTGAGTTGTCTCTGAGAAACATTGTGAAGGAATTTTGCGCTCACCTCCGTTGCAGCTGCAGCATCACCATCTCGATCAGGTGGACGGACTGGGCAGTGGAGACGCATGTGACCTGAGGCGCCACAGTAGAGGCACAGCCGGAGTTGGAATCGTCGCTGGCGTTCCTCTCGAGTCAGCGGTGCGCGCCCAAGTTGCATCGGCTCAGGGTCGGTGGTCGATTCGGGAGGGCGTACGTGGCCGGTCATCGAAATGGGCCTGGTCGTTGAAGAGGTCACGGTTCTGGATGTGCGGCGCTCCCGCAGCAGATTGTCAATCGACACGGACATACGGATATATGAATCCAGGTTTCTGTTATTACCCCTGCAGGCCAATTCCGTCTGAAGTTCCGGACTCAGGCCCCGGCGATATAGCGTCAACAAGGCGGCGTCATTCCATCCGCTGCGATATAGCGTCAACAAGGCGGCGTCATTCCATCCGAGTGCGGAACTGGAGCGCGTAGTCCGCTGCTGTGCGCCGACCCTGACTCAGCTCACACAGGAGGCTGCGGATGTCATGGCCAGCAGCTGGATGATCGAACACCTCTCGGAAGCGTGAATGGAAGTCTTGCTTCCTAAAGGCACTGTCTGTATAAATAGTCTTGTAAATAAACTACCAGTGCTTTTTCAAAGTTCTTAATGTCTCGTTTTAAATGTCAGGGCCCTTGGAAGTCTATAGTGTGGAGCTACTTTGAGCCTCATAAATGGTGTATAACAGTGATTTATTTGCATGGCTAGGCCAATGCCCGAGGCACCCCCCTTGAAAACCTGTTGGTAGCATCGGCTAACTAGCGCCAGAGGCAGTCCATGGCAATGTGCCGGGAGCCTTGTGTGTATCTGTGTGGCGTTATGGAAACAGTTCAGTAAATATGCCAGCCGGCTAAAAACATGGCCTTGTCCGTGTTCATTTATAAGGCAAAATACTACAGCAGGGAGTTGCAGGTACCCCACCCACCACACGTCCCTCTCTGCAGGGATTAAAAATGACCACCGCAGTAGATGCTCCACCCACCACTACTGCTGATAAATGTTCTGTCCCATCAGAGGACATGACAGGGGGATGGAGACGCTACGACTTACACTACGCTGTTCCACACACAGACACACACACACACACACACACACACACACACACACGCACACGCACACACGCACACAATAAAAAGAGCCTAAAAGGCACACAGAAACAGACGCCTCAGTCACCAGTGCTGAAACTCTGCTGAGATATGAGGAGAGAAGTGCATTTGAGGCCTGTTACAGCTGTAATGTCATGAACAAACATATTATTATTTATAAGACTTCTCTTGTGATGAGCTTGCTCTCCTGCATTCCATTGCACATTTAATTACTTTGGACAATCCCTTGTTTAACCGCCTGGACTAGTTCAGTCGCTTGCTGCCTGAACAACAAAATACTTTTTTACCTCTGCATCAATTTCAGCATGACTCAATTCTGCTATTAAAATATACTTTTTACAATGTATTGACAGAAACGTTGTCAATGGCAGTGTCTTAGGCCCATGAAGGTATTTGTGTGCCTTACTGTATATGTTAAACCAGGTAATGTGATCACTTTCGCATTTCTGTTCTACATACAAAAATCTGACTCACCACATATTAGTACAAAAGACAAACACATCATAGAAGCATATTTATTACTCCTATTTATTGTGTGCTAGTACTAATACTATTTATTACTATTTATTGTCTGCTAGTACTACTATACTATTTGCACAATATGTCCTGCTATTGCCATTTGCACACTGCCTACTGTTAACCTTGCTATTGGAGATTCTAGTCCACTCTCTTCAGTCTTTATTTCTCTGGCCCATGTTCAGACTAGTATTTTCAGTTGTGTGTTTTGGAACCGCCTGAGTTAAACAGCAGAGGAGGAGACCTGTGTACATTAATCCTAAAGATAATGAGTCTGCTTAAAGTAGTGATGGGAGGCATGCTCATAAACTGTAGGTACATCAGCCCATTTTACGGATAATAATATTACATTGAAGTGAAACTTTTCCACATTAAGTAGAGTCAGATTTATTAAGTTTTAACAGGGGTTCTAAAATCAATTGTAGTATTTACAATAGTGCACGGAGAGCTTCACAATTTCCTTCCAGTTCACTTATTGGTTCTAAAAAGTAGGTTAACACTTAACCGCCTGGACTAGTTCAGTCACTTTCTGCTCTGAACATGTCAACATGTCTTTAACTCTACCTCTATATCTATTTACCAGTAAGTATAAATCAATTCTGCTTTTAAAATCTATGAAATACTTTTAATAATGTATTAACAGAAAACCGTGTCAGTGGTGCCTATTAATCATACCCGGTATGTATGCGACTTAAATGGTAAAATAAGTCTAATAACTACATACATCATTACATACTAGTACAAAAGCCAGTAACACTTTACAATATATATACTTTATAATATATATATAGAGAGAGAGACTCGTTAAAAAGTGATCATGAAAACTGATTGGTTACTGGACAGGTAAAAAATTAAATTGTATCTTTTGCCCCCTTGCTGTGTGTCATCAGTGTTGATTCCCTCCAAATTGAAGAACAGCAACTATCAGTCAACAGTTCTACCATACCGTGTGTGATTACCATTAAAATGAGTAAATGAAACTTCAAACAAATGAGTTTATTTCAAACATTTTCTAAAAAGCCTAAATGCAATGATGCACTGGCGTCCTCTGCTTGCCAGCCGTCTCCGGTACCATCTGAAATGGCTAGCGGTCAGGCTGAGGCAGAGTCCTCCACTCCACCAGTAGTAGCCCTTAGCAGCAATGGAACAATCAGTGCTAACTGTCCAGGCCCCTCGTGGAAGCCGGCTGAGACAGAGGCATCCTCTCAATCCAATCCCACGTTATCCCCTTTTCCCTACTCCATGTCAATGATAAATGCTAGCTGTTGTTCATCCTTACAGTAACTTTCCAGACAGATGAACTATGACTGAATCGGACTCCATCAAACTCCATGTCTTGCAAACCTGATGTAAACCACACAGAGGGTGGATAGCTCCTTCAACACTGATTTTTGGTAAACAGAGAAAGTGGCCGAACAATTTTTCAAATTCGAATTATCCATCAATGAGTCTAATACAGTCTGTTTAAGGATAGCCTGGTTTGTGTTGCATGCATACTGTTCTCGTCCAGTGAGTTAATTCTCAGGACTAAGCCATACTGAGCAATGCCAAAAAATAGTTGTGAAACACATAGCCACACAAGCACACCAGGCTGCCCAGTTGCGGGCTTCAGAATTTGTCCAAATATGCACAGGTAAAAAGCCTTCCATTTGCGCTATATTGGATCACTCCCACCAAGAGACAACAGAACGCAACGGGCATGGTATAACAGCAATCATCGACCTGATCAATACGTGTGGTCATCAAAATGTAGCTCTTACAGGTCATACAGACGAGCAAAGCAATGTCCAGGCTGTTTTACAGTACTGTGCAAAGGGGGATGCCACCCTAAAGCAATACTTAGAGCTTGCACTTGCCAACGCAACTTATTGTGGCCACCAAACAAACAGAACAAAATAATTGAATTGTGTGGAAAACAGATTCAAAATGCAATTCTTCAGAAATGTCAGTCTGTCAACTGGTTTTCTGTCATAGTAGATGAAACAGCTGATATCAGCAATTCTGAGCAAGTGTCATTATCAGTGTGTTACGTGCATTCTGACGCAGGCAACTATTCAGTGAGAGAGGACTTCTTGTGCTTCATCTCCACTGCTGAGACAACAGGTGAGGCATCAACTAAGATTGTGCTTGACCAATTAAACAAATTCAAATTAGACCCAATGAACATGGTAGGACAGGGCGATGACGGCGCAGGCCATGTCAGTGGCAAGGTGCGCGGGGTGCAAGCCCACATCAGACATCTCTATCCTGCTGCTACCTATACTGTATGTGCATTGCCCAAATCATGCACTGAACCTGGCCATAGTGCATTTCACATGAACTCCATTGATTAGAAATTCACTGAACATCATCCAATACATTGTGTTTCATATCTGCTTCCCTCAAAATGGCTACAGATATTCTTATGTGACCAAAGCAACCAACATTTACAAAAATTCTCTGAGTCTTGCTGGTTCCAACACAATGCATGCATTGCCACTGTGATTAAAAATTATCAGCGAATATTCGTGACAATGCCGAGGCTACAGACAGAGGGGTTATTGTAAAGCCAAACAAGTCATAGGATAAAAGCTGATGTTGACACCCTCCATGCACACACACACACATGTGCACACACACACACACACACGCCTGCACACACACACACAAACAAACACACATGTGCGCGCACACACACACACACACACACATGGCCTTACCAAACATGGGTACTACTGCATGCATGGGTCCAACATGGGCTACCCAAATGAATATATACTGTACAGTATAGGCTGGAAATGGGCTTTCTGAACATGGGACTGTGTGGATCCCAACTGGGTCACATTCTCAGAAGAAAATACAAATTGTATCTTACAATGATCTATAGCCTATGACATGTTATGCCTGCACTGAAGTAAAGTAAAGTTGATCGATCTTTATTGTCTCCGTCAAGCACAAAATGTCTTGGGCCTACGAGAGTATAGGCTTCTCACATGCAACATGTCACAACCTGGCTATTACGAAACACAATATGAATACATAAATTATTGCACTGTTGCCCTACTTAGGTTATCGCACTGCCATATACTGGAATATTATCCAATGCCCCTCCCCCCACACTCTCATCTCTTATTGTTGAGTATAGTTTGATAGATAGCGGTACTAATGAGAATTCATATCAGCTTATTGTTGAGTAGTTTTATAGATAGCGATAGGGTACTAATGAGAATTCATATCAGCTTATTGTTGAGTAGTTTGATAAATAGCGATAGGGTACTAATGAGAATTTATATCTGTTTAGCTTATTGTTGAGTAGTTTGATAGATAGCGATAGGGTACTAATGATAATTGTTATTTATTTATATCTGTTCAGCTTGCATGTTGGTAGCCAATACCTTCTGCCTGAAGGCAACAGTTCAGGGCAAAAACATTGTTGTGTGGCAATAAAATATTAGCTCATCTTATGCCATTCTGCTCTGTTTTTCAACCGCTGAAATGCCAATATGACTCTGAAACAAAAACAGCTCTTAATTTCAAGAGAAATATAATGAGCGTTGAATAAATCTTATCTAGTAAAGGACATTTTTACTTTTTTGCTTGCTTTCTGGAATCCATTTCCTTGAAGCTCGGCTCTCCCTGTGGAGGACTGGCTGGACTTGTTTCAGTCACAGGAGTGTGAAACAAAATCACCACACCTATTCTTACTGATCTTGTCATGGATGTTTTCTCTCTCTCTCACTCTCTCTAACTCTCTCATTTGTAATTCAGGGCGATATAAATGAAAATAACACTGGTATCAGAATATCTCACTTTTCTTCTCAGTTTTCCCTCTTCATGTCTATGGGGAATGTATTTGATGGCTACAGTATGTTTGAAACAGAGCTCAATATCTCATCTTATTCTCATTTTAGGTTCAAGTCCTGGAAGTAAATTTCTAATTTTAAGTTTGAGGTCTTTTGGGGTTTTATGGGGTGAATCGTGACCATACAACACTTCATTTTGAGCAAAAAAGTGACAGAAAAAAGAAACAAGGCAAAGACTGTGCATATTTCAATTTCTGAGCGAAATAAGAGCTCATCTCAAATGGCATATTTTTCAAGGTCTTCCAACTTAACGATAGTTAAATGCGCATCCTCTTCCTCTTGAATTTATAACAAGATGACTAACCTACTGTTTGCATTGAGCAAACGCAACTTTCAAGGTGAGAAAAACATTGTTAATTGGATGGCCACGCATTGCTCCTCACCTCCTTGGTCACCATCTTGTTCGAACAAATGTGTATACTATTGCCTTTATATAGGGCCACAAATAGGACTCCATACAAACATTACAAACAAATGTTACATACAGACACCTCCAAACCTCAAGAGAAATGTAATGAACATTGCATACAACTCACTTAGTAAACAAAGAAACTTACAGTTTGGAGTTTTATTCACTTGTAATGTCCTTGAGTCTCAGACGCTCCCTGTAGAGAACTGGCCAGAACCGGACTTGTTTTGTTTTAGGAGGTTAAGGTCTGCTGATCAACCACAGAACCAATAAGTCATCTGTAGAGAACTGGCTGGACTTGTTCTACCTCAGGAGGTTAAGGTCTGCTGATCAACCACAGAACCAAAAAGTCATCTTGTCATGAATGTTTAACCTGATTTGAGCGTGTTTAATAAAATGATTTTATCTATTATGATTACCGCAAGCGTGAGTTGTTTTTTTTGTCAACTTGCTGAATTTTTGGTCAACGATTCCCCGGGACACACATGAGCCGCTCCCTGTAGAGAACAGGAGGATGAGGCGTGGTCCAAATATCAAGAGCAAAACATTTTGTCATAAATGTTTAACTCCTTCCTCACACAGATGACTGACAAATCTCATCACACACACCATGGACATACAGTATGCTGCTCTTATCTCCACCCTCCCCATCATGATCCTTTTAATCCTCTCTCTAACACCCCACTTTTTATACCACACAGTTTGATCGATCAAATAACAGTGAGTTTGATTAAAGAACTAAACAAAAATCAAACTAGAATGTCTAGTCTAGTCCTGTTGATGCAATCAGCAGTGAAATGCCTACAATTATTGATCCAGTCATGAATCTTTTACTAGAGTGTCCAGGAAGAGAAGCGTCATACCTTTATACATTAAGGAACTAAATAGGTTGCATCTTCCAGGCATATAATTCAAAACAATAGGTGGTAAAGTTGACCTCAGGCTTCTTTCTGTGACGTTCTAATAGATCTGACCACCGTGACCATGTTGCTTTACTGTATACTCTAACAGGAACAATAGTTGGAAATCTATGGGCACTTTTATCACCATTCTGCTCTTTAACCTTTTACTGCCAGGGCCACAAATTGGATTCCATATGAACATTACATACAAATGCTACATACAGACACCTCCAGACATCAAGAGAAATGTAATGAACATTGCATACAACTCATATTTAGTAAACAAAGGAACTTACAGTTTTGAGATTTATTCTCTTGTAATGTCCTTGAGTCTCAGACGCTCCCTGTAGAGAACTGGCTGGACTTGTTCTGTCTCAGGAGGTTAAATTGTGTTCATTCCATCACCAGCAAAGCAACTCATCTTGTCATGAATGTTTAACTCTTTCCTCCTCATTCATGTATGTCTCTTCTAGTTATAGTCATATAGCATGTACTGCATGAATAAAAATAACACCGATGTCAGAATCCAGGTCTCACTCTTCCTCTCTCTTGGTCATCCCTCTAACTTCATGTCCATAAAGTATGTGTACGGCTTGTACCACATATATCTTATGTTTCTGTGTATACAGTATGCATGAACATGTGTTTGTTAGAGTATTTTGAGGAGATGTTTGTCACTGACTTCTTTTCAAAGAAAGGTGAGCACAAACGAGCACAAAATCCATGGTGCTAAACTGCTTATAAATATCTCCACAACCGTTAGTGCTAAAATCAAACAGAGACAACCCATTGAAAGAGCAGAACACACTTTCAAATGATAATTATGACCGCCGCTAGCAAAGCTAGCGAAGCGGTCATATAGGGATTGTCAAAGTTTTTTTTTTTTTTTTTTTTTCCCCCGTCATCTACTTCCTGAAATTTTGGTCAACGATACCCGGGGCACCGAAACACCGGGGCACATGAAATTTGGTGGGTATGTAGCCCCACTAGACTTTTACGGAAAAATTTTGTTTGGTCCCCGGGGGCCACTCCCCCTCCGCGCGGGGCCCCCCGAAACCCAAAAAATGCAGTTTTTCCTAAATAACTACCTGAACCGTGGCACCGAGGATGAAGAAATTTTTATGGTATGTTGGTCTCAAGGGCCCACATAAACCTAGCCCATAATCACTCATTTGTGATTTGCACCCCCCCGGTAACAAATGAAAATGCAATATAATTCTGCTTTAATCGCCCCTCTCTTCAGTTAAGAAGTTCAGAACTGCACCAAATTTTATGTGTATGATTAACCTGACATTCTCTGGGGGTATGCCAAGTTTCGTAGAATTTCATCCATGGGGGGGTCTAAAAAATTAAGTTATGTGTACATTTAGTGACTGTACACTCATTGGCCTGTAGATAGTGGTGCACACATATACACACACACACACACACACAGGCACGTATTCCATCAGTATCGGCAATTAGAACGGCCGATACATAATTACACATTCAGTAGGATTAAAGGAAAACCACATATTCATCATAATAATAATTTGGCTGCATTTCCAGTATTGGCGTCACGTAGTCGTTTGTCCACTAGATGGCGCATCGTTGCAGTGAGACTAATTTTGTTGGAAGTTAATCTAAAGTGGGTTGAAAAGACACTACGCTTCCTACAAGGACAAGACTGTACAGTAGTTTGCCGCAGAGAACGTCTAAGGGTAGGATGATTTCTGCATGACATGTAATTCCCATTTCCTCTTGAAGCCGAAATAAATCTGAGAATGTTTATCGGACATGCTTGTTTTTTACTGCAGGTAGGCTACGTTAATCCTATCAATAGCAGAACGTAGGTAAAATAATGTTACCATTAGCATGGTTGAGTGATGGAGGCCAATTTGATTATTGATGTATTTGTAGAAAACCATAAATGCGTTTATAGGCTACCAAGCAAATTGATAACAGCACTAATTGTATCTTTCGACTGTCATCTCATTTGCTTATGACCATAACCTAGGCTACTAACAGGAGCTAAGTGAGTTAGCCACAATACGTTCACTACGTGATGGTTTTTTAATGGAAAATATATAGGCCTGAAAGATAACCTGTCTATGATGCATCCTAAACACCGGGCTGGGACATTTCTGCTCGAAGTCTCAAAAAGCAGTCAACGTTCATTCCCAAACACCCATGTAGGCTACTTCAATCCTCTATTTTTAAGGAAGAGCATGGCTCAAAGTAAAGTAACTGACACTACATAAATTCGTCAAAGTGAATAATTTGTGTCAACTCGCCGCAATGTAGATTTATTAACGCACCCGTGATGATCTACATCTCCATTTAAGGGCCATTCTACAGAAACGCACACTTTTCTGTCCCCTGACTTTAGAGGACTATAACATTTTAAAAACATATTACTGTTGCAATTTATTTATATTTTAAAGTAAAATAATATGTTTCCTGAACAATTACACCTTTTTGAGCCATCATTATGACAGTATTTGTTTTTAAACAGTTTTATGAATTCCCAGGCACCACAAAAATGCCCGTCCCAACTGTCAAGTACAAAGGCAGAGGGCAATATTTTTAAGTCAAAAACATGATTTTTATTCAGTTAAATTGCAATAATATATACATAACTATCAAATATATTATATGCATTAGATAAAAATACAAAATGGCAATTAAATATTACAAATAAAATGATAAAAATGTATGTCCCATGGAGTCATGTCACTGGTGTTACCTCATTAGAAAAGACTATCATTTTGACATAAAAAATCAGACTGATGACATCACAGGACATCTATTTACTTCCTTCCTGAAGATCAAAGAAGACAGACACATGGTAAGACCACTGACTCTTTTCATTTTTGAGAAATATTCTCATTTATTTTAAGTTTTCCTTTGAAGCTTTTAGTTGACGTCACTGGTATGACCTATTTTATTCTTTGGAAAGTTAAAAAAAAAAGATTACAAATGGATTAATATACATAATTTAGTGAGTATACCATGAATGACAACATGTGGTTTGATGCCCTGTAGCAGCCATTTTGTAAATTTAATTTTCCTTGAGAGTTGTCACTGGTGTTACCATCACTGGTGTTACCCTCATGTGGGTAACACCAGTGACTGTCAGTTACAATGTATGAAATTCTTGTTTACAATACTTTGTTAAATACTTTCACTTATTGTCAATGTGATTTTATTAGCCTACATGTAACAATTTGGTGTCATATACTTAATTCGAGTTGAGTAGTCAAGATCTTTGGTCACTGGTGTTACATAAATGTCACTGGTGTTACTGTGTGTTTCAGGAACATTAAGACAAATGTGTCAAATTCGACATGATAATGATTTAATATTCATTTAATTTTGCTAGACTTAAGAGATGACATTTAAACAATTGCAATATTATTTGTTTATTGTCATGAGCCCTCTCACTCCACCGGGTTACCACCTTAATTGGTTTCCATTATCTTCCACTCTGCTCACCACTCTCTCTACTCAGCCTAACTAGCTCCACCTGTCTCTGCTCTGCTCTGCTCTAATTACTCTGCCAGCTGCGCTGCATTACCCACTAACCTCTCCCAGTATGTAAAGCCCTGTCTTTCAGCTCTCCTTTGTCAGATCGTCTGCAAAGCTCACACCCGGAACCTGTTTGCTCGCGCTTCTGGCTGACTCTTGTTTTGTGACCACGGACCTGCCTGAATCTTGGCTACTCTTCTGCCCCTGAAAACCAGACCGGCTTTCTGCTGTAACGACTCCTGACTACTCTTCAATCCCGGTAACTCTGACCAGCCTTCTGCCTTGCTACTACGAATTTTGGATTTCCCTTGAACTGTATTTCTGCCTCGTTTCATCCGCCCTGTTGTATCTGTGTTCCCCCCCAGGACTTCCGGACCACCCACCACCGGCATCACAGGACGCTTCGCTGCCACTGGGGGGGGGGGACAGACACAGCACGTTCCCGGCTACCCCTGGAACCCCTGGAGCCTTCATTCACTCCCTACTTCCCTTTCCCCTTAAGTTTAATAAACTTTCTGGTGTGACGCAATTGTGGTCCTCTGGTCGTCTGTCTGAACCGTGACAGTACGATCTGACCATCATGGACTCAGCGCACACTTCCCCCGACATGGAAGCCGATGAACCTGAGCAACCCACCGCCATGCAACGCCTGGAACACACTGAGAGAGGATTAGCCCGCATGAGCGGCGACATTGCCTCCCTGCTTCAGGTCGGCCACCAACAGCATCAGCAGTTCCAGCAACAACAGCAGCAGTTCCAGCAGCAGCAACAACAACTCGGCATGATCATCCAACTCCTCACCAACCTTACCCCAGCCACTCCGCCCACCGGCCCAGTTCCAGTCAGTCTGCCCACCAGCCCAGCCCCCGAGTTACCTGCCCCGGTCATTGCAGCCGCTGTCCCGGAACCCAAGATCGGAAACCCAGAGCGGTTCAACGGCGATTCAACCCAGGTCCGGCCATTCCTGACTAGCTGCCGACTTCAGTTCTCCTTGCAGCCAAGGACCTTCGCCACTGAAGGGGCTAAAGTTGGGTATGCCATCACTCACCTGACGGGCCGAGCTCGACTCTGGGGAACAGCAGAGTTCGAACGTCAAACCCCTGCATGTGCAACCTTCGACCTGTTTGCTGAGGAGATGCTGAAGGTGTTTGACCTGGATTCACCAACTGCAGAGGCGTCTCGTGAACTGTTCAGTATTCGGCAAGGCAGACGTACAGTTGCAGACCATTCCATCGACTTCCGAACCCTGGCAAGACGAAGTTCTTGGAACACACCATCGTTGGTGGACGCATTCTTCCATAGCTTGGCCGACTATATCAAGGACGAGTTGGTCTCCCATGAACTGCCTTCCACCCTTGACGAAGCCATCGCACTGGCTGTCCGGATCGACAGAAGGATACAGACCCGTCGTCGTGAGAGGGGGCGCCAAAATCCACCAACTACCGGCATTCGGAGAAATCCGACTGGGCTCCTGTCGTCTACTGCCACTCAACCAAGCCAGCTTGACCAGTCTGAGCCCATGGAAATTGGGCGAGCCTCCCTCACTCCTGCAGAGCGCCAGCGCCGCTTCACCTCAAACCTCTGTCTCTATTGTGGAGGTGATGGACATCGTGTTGTGACCTGCCCTTTAAAAGCCGAAGCTCACCGGGCATAGGGGGAGTCCGGTTGAGCTCAATGACCGTCCAGTCCCCCGACCGCAAACCCCTGCTGCAAGTTCACCTCCGTCTCTTTGACTCAACTCACACCCTGGCTGCTCTGGTGGATTCTGGCGCCGAAGCCAACATAATGGACATCAAGCTGGCACGCCAACTGGGACTGGAGAACCACCGATTGACACCTCCTATTCCTGCCCGGGCACTGGACGGACACTTACTCGGATCGGTCACTCATGTCACGGCCCCGGTCTCTATGGGTCTGTCCGGAAACCATCAAGAAACTATCCAGTTTCACCTGCTCCCCTCTCCAGGCCAACCCATCATCCTGGGTTACCCATGGCTCCGCCGGCACAACCCTCAGCTCGACTGGGTGACCGGGGTGATCAGGGAGTGGGGAGAGGACTGCCATCGAACCTGCCTGCTTGCTGCCGCACTACCTCCTCGGCCAGTACCCACCAACTCTGCTCCTGACCTATCCAATGTCCCAGAATGCTACCATGGTCTCAGAGAAGTGTTTAACAAAGCAAGAGCCACATCTCTGCCCCCTCACCGACCGTACGACTGTGCCATTGACCTCCTCCCTGGAACAGCCCCTCCAAAGGGCCGTCTCTATTCGTTGTCTGCTCCTGAAAGAAAGTCCATGGAGGACTACATCAACGACTCTCTGTCCGCAGGATTAATCCGCCCGTCTTCATCTCCTGCTGGTGCTGGCTTCTTCTTTGTGGGGAAGAAAGACGGATCTCTTCGCCCCTGCATCGACTACAGGGGACTCAACGACATCACGGTGAAGAACCGTTACCCTCTGCCTCTGCTCACCTCTGCCTTTGAGTTGCTCCAGGGAGCCACTGTTTTTACCAAGTTGGATCTCAGAAACGCTTACCACCTAGTGCGGATCCGGGAGGGAGATGAATGGAAAACCGCTTTCAATACACCAACAGGCCACTACGAGTATCTGGTTATGCCTTTTGGCCTCACCAATGCTCCTGCTGTGTTCCAGGCTCTAGTGAATGACGTGCTGCGGGACATGTTAAATAAGTTTGTCTTCGTTTACCTGGATGACATCTTAATATACTCCAGAAACCTGTCTGAACACACCCGCCATGTCCAGCAAGTCCTTCACCGTCTCCTGGAGAATTCCCTCTACGCCAAGGCGGAGAAATGTGAGTTTCACGTCAAGACAGTGGCCTTCCTGGGGTACATCGTGGCAGAGGGAAGTATCCAAATGGATCCTGCCAAGATATCAGCAGTCACTTCATGGCCCGTTCCGGAGAACAGAAAGAAGCTGCAACAGTTTCTGGGGTTTGCTAACTTCTATAGGAAGTTTATCCGGAACTACAGTACCGTTGCTGCTCCTCTCACTGCTCTAACCAGCACCAAGCAACCCTTCACCTGGACCCCAGCAGCCGACAAAGCCTTCAGTACCCTCAAGGTAAGGTTCACCTCCGCTCCCATCCTCCAGATGCCTGATGTGGACCGGCAGTTCATTGTGGAGGTGGACGCCTCGGATGTGGGAGTCGGTGCTGTGATTTCTCAGTGGGCTGCGGAGGATAGGAAGCTCCATCCCTGTGCCTTTTTCTCACGTCGGTTGTCCCCCTCTGAGTGCAATTACGACATAGGGAACCGAGAGCTGCTGGCTGTGAAGCTTGCCCTGGAGGAGTGGCGTCACTGGCTGGAGGGGTCCACTGTTCCATTCCTCGTTTGGACCGACCATAAGAACTTGGAGTACATCCGCACGGCCAAACGGTTGAACTCCAGGCAGTCCCGCTGGGCCCTGTTCTTCACCAGGTTTAACTTTACTCTGTCATACCGGCCTGGGTCACGCAACACCAAGCCAGACGCCCTCTCCCGTCAATTCCAGAAGGATGACACCCCCTCCAAGGATCCTGTGTCGATTCTGCCAAGTCCCTGCATCGTAGCAGCTCTGACCTGGGACGTTGAGGAACAGGTGCTGGAAGCTCTCCGTAACCAGCCAGGTCCCAGCGCTTGCCCAGCTGACCGCCTCTTTGTCCCCGAAAACCTGAGGTCCCAGGTCATTCAGTGGGGACATGACTCCCGCCTAGCTTGTCACCCTGGCTCCACCCGCACTTACAACCTGCTCACCCAGAGGTTCTGGTGGCCCTCTCTGAGAAGAGATGTACGGGAATTCGTCCAAGCCTGCCCCATCTGCAACCAACACAAGTCATCCTGCCAGCCCCCAGCCGGATTGCTGCAGCCCCTGCCTGTGCCCACACGTCCCTGGTCTCACATCGCCCTTGACTTTGTCACGGGGCTGCCCCCTTCAAGTGGCATGACCGTCATTCTCACCATAGTTGACCGATTCAGCAAGATGGCACACTTCGTTCCCCTCCCCAAGCTCCCAACCGCCAAGGAGACCGCCCAGGTGGTCCTGGAACACGTCTTCCGGATCCACGGACTGCCAAGGGATGTAGTTTCTGACCGTGGCCCACAATTCTCCTCCGCCTTTTGGAAGGAGTTCTGTCACCTGCTGGGAGCCACAGTCAGTCTGACTTCCGGATTCCATCCCCAATCCAATGGGCAATCAGAGCGGGCAAATCAGGAGCTCGAGAAGGCACTGCGATGCATGACATCCCGCAACCCCCACTCCTGGTCGCAGCAATTGACATGGGTGGAGTACGCACACAATTCCCTGACCTGCTCTGCCATCGGTATGTCCCCCTTCCAATGTGTCTATGGATACCAGCCTCCTCTATTCGCCAGCCAGGAGGGGGAGGTTACTTGCCCATCTGCACTTGCTTTTGCCCGTCGATGTCGCCGCACCTGGTCACAAGCCCGAGCCACACTCCTCAGATCCGTTGCCAGCTACACTACCGGGGCCAACCGTCGGAGAACTCCTGCTCCCACCTACCATGTTGGTCAAAGGGTATGGTTGTCATCAAAGGACCTGCCACTCAGGGTGGAGTCGCGAAAGCTGGCACCTCGGTTCCTTGGCCCATTCCCTATCGTAAGAGTGATTAGTCCAACTGCTGTCCGGCTCCAACTGCCTAATTCCATGAGGGTGCACCCCACTTTCCATGTGTCCAAGATTAAGCCCATTCATGAGAGTCCGCTGGTCCCTGCTGCGCCTTCTCCTCCTCCTCCACGGCTCGTCGATGGTGGTCTGGTTTACACCGTCCGCCGCCTGCTTCGGTCCAGACGGAGGGGTAGGGGTCTCCAGTACCTCGTTGACTGGGAGGGCTATGGACCTGAGGAAAGGACCTGGGTGCCGGCTTGTCGGATTGTGGATCGGACCCTCATCACCGCCTTCCACCAACGGAATCCTGATCAACCTGCAATCCGTAGGGGCCGCCCCAGAGGGGTCCCTAACCGTCCTGCCCGCTCGGCTTCCTGTCCTGTGCCTGACCCTGTTTCGGGACCTGTCCCGTCTCCCGACCACGACCCTCCGGCTTCCTCCGAGGATGAGGACGTTCACTCGGACCGTTCGGAGGAGTTCTAGCCCTCCGCCGGCTCCCCTCCTCCCACCCGGCATGGTGCTGCTCTTGGGACTTCTGGGGCCGTCCCTTGGGGGGGGGGTTCTGTCATGAGCCCTCTCACTCCACCGGGTTACCACCTTAATTGGTTTCCATTATCTTCCACTCTGCTCACCACTCTCTCTACTCAGCCTAACTAGCTCCACCTGTCTCTGCTCTGCTCTGCTCTAATTACTCTGCCAGCTGCGCTGCATTACCCACTAACCTCTCCCAGTATGTAAAGCCCTGTCTTTCAGCTCTCCTTTGTCAGATCGTCTGCAAAGCTCACACCCGGAACCTGTTTGCTCGCGCTTCTGGCTGACTCTTGTTTTGTGACCACGGACCTGCCTGAATCTTGGCTACTCTTCTGCCCCTGAAAACCAGACCGGCTTTCTGCTGTAACGACTCCTGACTACTCTTCAATCCCGGTAACTCTGACCAGCCTTCTGCCTTGCTACTACGAATTTTGGATTTCCCTTGAACTGTATTTCTGCCTCGTTTCATCCGCCCTGTTGTATCTGTGTTCCCCCCCAGGACTTCCGGACCACCCACCACCGGCATCACAGGACGCTTCGCTGCCACTGGGGGGGGGGACAGACACAGCACGTTCCCGGCTACCCCTGGAACCCCTGGAGCCTTCATTCACTCCCTACTTCCCTTTCCCCTTAAGTTTAATAAACTTTCTGGTGTGACGCAATTGTGGTCCTCTGGTCGTCTGTCTGAACCGTGACAGTTTATAACTGTTTTTTATGATATTTTCATTTTTATAGAGAATACATGGTTGCGCATTTGAATAAACATCATTCAAATAAACTTTTAACAATCATTATTAAAATAAATAAATCAATAATCTCCTGTTTTTTGCCTTATCATAATTGTACTGTAGCTCTTATTACATGTGCTAAAGAGATTGAGAGATAATATTTTTAAAAAAGCTATAATTATTGCCAAAATGAGTAAGGTAACACCAGTGACAAATAGACGGTGCATGAAATCTTTAAATAAATGCTCAATAAAGGTAAAACATATTTAAGGTGTCCCTTAAGTGTATTCTTACAGCCAATAAGTTAAGTAATAGTGTGGTCTAAGTTTGAAGTTTAGAAAATGAAAGAAATTTTCAGACATCTTGCCATGTCAAAAGTGTGCGTTTCTGTAGAATGACCCTTAAACCAGATGTTTTAGAGCGCACGTTGAGATGTATTCAGGGCAGGGCTGTACCTACACATATTTGTTGCACGTGCTACAAAAATCATTCTTTGCGATGAATGATTTAGTACCAACGTTACACCGGTCAGATACAGTTTTGCCTATGGCTATATCGTGAGACTGAGGCGCTTTTTGTTTGTTCGAAGTGCGTGTTTAGGGTGTGAGAGGGGAGTCGATGTGCTTTGATTCCAGCTTGGTAGTTGTAGTCTATGCGATTAAAAAACACGTGTGTGTGAAGTATCCAAACAATGATAACGCTTTCATTATGGCTGCTTTAGCCACAGACCTTGAGCTATTTAGAAGTGTCCACTTCATTCGCCCTTTCGGTGATTCACACTACTTGAAATGTATTACTACTGATATGCATAACTTTTCGCCAAGAGGTGGCAGCTTGATACTGTAAGGTGTAAGCCATTGGTTCCAAAGGAGATTTTATTTGGGTCGCCAGCATAGCCTAGTGACAATTTGTGTTGTGTAATAGGCCTAGCATAGGGCCTACCTTATATAGCTTATAGTTTGTTAACAGTCACGGTTTTGTCATAACTCCCTCTATGCATTTTTGCATTTAGAATAGCTCTGAAACCGGGGGGCGAACACGTCGCAGGGGGGGCGCCAAGTGCGTGAATATCTCAATCGCAAAATTAAACAATATTTCTATCGGGCGCCTAGCATGGACTAGGCTGGGTGAAAATCAAAAGATTGCGTCAAAAGATTGAGCTTGGTCTGGCGAAAGCCAGACTAACCATGGACCTCATAGTTGCAAAATGCAAGGGAACATGAATCAGCATATTATTTGCACAAACAATAACGGACAGTAGCTCTTCAACTTTGCCCGTTAAAATGTGTATGAACAGTCTCGCAACGCATTTCATGAAGGCCCTTTTGGACATGTCAGTTATTTGCTCCACTGGGTAAAACGGCATTTTGTTTTAAACTACTGGTATTTCATTTGTGCATTGACAATAAAGCTGAATATCATATGAACTAGATGACTAAACTTGAATGTAGAAGAAACATTCACAAAAATCCGTGACATGACCTCTCTTCTTGATAGCTGTTGAAAACTGGAACTGACAGGGATTGTTAATAAATAAATTACATTATGCTGCTACCTTCTGCTTTTCCCAAATACAATGTAGCCTACAGGTGTACCTTTCATCAGTCTAGTTGCAATGGAAGGACTGTGATGAACTGCCCTACTTGTGATTGTTTAGAGATTTTAAAGGTTTTATAACAATGCTACAAATGTTTTGGCCCAGAAACAAATCTATTCACCTTTGCAGCGCCAGTAGGCTACTTTGTGTGCCAAACAAGCATACACAAAAGTTTCAAGAGTGGGGGATGGAGTAGAAGATGGAGACAAATTCATTAATATGATTTATTTCTCTGTCTGTTTCACCTACCAGGACTGCAAGAAATCTAGGAGTTGTTCTCGACAACCAACTAAACTTCTCAGATCATGTTGCCTCAGTCGCCCGGTCATGCCGTTTCGCACTCTACAATATACGGAAAATCAGGACTTACTTAAATCAAGATGCCACCCAACTTCTGGTTCAGGCAATAGTCATCTCACGACTCGACTACTGCAACGCCCTCCTGACAGGTCTCCCAGCCTGCGCAGTGAAACCACTTCAGATGATCCAGAACGCGGCGGCGCGCCTGGTCTACAACCAACCCAAGAGGGCACATGTTACCCCGCTACTCATCCAGCTACATTGGCTACCTATGGCGGCCCGCATCAAATTCAAGGCTCTAACGCTTGCCTACAAAGTAGTCTCCGGTTCTGCTCCCACCTACTTGAATGCCTTCATACAGACATACGCTACCTCCAGACCGCTGCGCTCCTCAGACGAACGACGTCTAGCTCTACCTCCGGTACGCTCAGGCCAATCCAAACTTTTCTCATCTGTTGTTCCTCGCTGGTGGAACACACTGCCAGCTCCTACAAGGGCAGGGACATCCCTCTCCATTTTCAAAAAACTCCTGAAGACCCAGCTCTTTAGAGAACATCTCCTCTCATAGCAACACTTACAAGTCTTGCTGATCCTAGCACTCACCAGCCGTCCTAAACTGACACGTAACTGTTAAAAACAGCACTCACTGATGCACTTATTCTTACTGTACTTTAATGTTTTTTTAAATTGTCCTAATATTGTTGAGAATTGCTCTAAACTTAAACTGTTTACCATGTTGTTAGTCGCTTTGGCTAAAAATGCGTCAGCCAAATGTAATGTAATGTAATGTAATGTAATTTATTTTCGCGGAATGGATGTACAGGACTGAGCGGCGGTCATATTTTGTACCGCTATGCGGTACATCTAGTTTGGTATGTAATCTGAGGTACAGGCTAAATAAATAAAGTACACTAACAATGCTGTTTGCATACAACACACCATTATAACAACCTAATTAAAAAACATGTTTAATTTTAAATGAATAGGCTATAAAGCCTATAATTAGCAATAATAGGCTAATTAGTGTCATAGGTAGTGGTAGATATATCAACATAGTTATGCCAGATTTAGTAGAAGCAGATCTGAACGTTGTGAAACACATGGCCCTCAGTTTCAGAAACTGTCACTTCTCAAGTAAAAATAATTTAAGTAAAGTGACCAGAGTATAAGAAAGTCTCGCATGATGACTTAATAAGCATCAGCCTAATATTAGGCTACCTTCAGTGGCATTTACTGGAGGGAAACTCCAATGTCATGTATCAGCTATCTCTTTGTCTCGTTCATTCTGCAAATATAACTGAGTCAAGTCTTGTTTGGTTATCTGTTATTATGCAGTAAGCAGTTTGTTTATGTAGGGACTAGAAAACTAAAATGCTATTTTAAGCTGTTTTAAAGCCTACTTTTGGTGTTATAAATACAACATACAATACAATAAAATATTGTAATATATTTTAGCTTAAACTTAGTCACCACAGTAAAGTAGGCTAGAGAATGTTCGCTCTAAGCATTATAGTTATTACTCTATAAGCATCTAGGCCCACAGATTCATGTGTACAGAGGCCCGATCATTATTATTATTATATTTTCTATTTTTTTTTGGTGGGGGGGCACACAGGATAAGCAGTGTGGAGGTCACTTCCTTCTTCCAAACACATTTACAGTAGGCTGAACCCCAAGACCCCCTGAGCCGTGAACCCTCAAAAACTGAACTAACATGATTCAATTTCATGATGTCATGTATGACAAAGTGACCTATACGAGAGATGAAATATGTGTTGTTTTTTTGTTTAAAACACTTACAACCTAATACTTTTATCAATTGTTTTAATATATCTTGTTTTTGCTTCTAATCAAAAGTGCACACAGGGGTCACATTTGACATATGTCTGTAAACTTGATTTAGTGATAGAAAACTATGTTTGTAATTATTTGAAGTAATGAAAGATTTTTACTGAATAACTGCAAAATTAACTTAGTTTTGATTCATTCATATATGTATTTCCTATTATTATATATTTTTAAATAAATTCTTTAAATTTACCCTTCGTGGTCCGTTCATGTCATCTCTGACATTTTTGTTTATGTTCCACAAACCCCTGAAACATGACAGTGTGTGTGTGTGTGTGTGTGTGTGTGTGTGTTTCTGAGTGTGTTTGTGTTTCGAATCCGACCCAACCAGTGGTCATGTCGTATTGTCACCCCATCTCTCTCTCTCTCTCTCTCTCTCTCTCCCCCACTCCCTTCCTGTCACTCTTTAGTGTTCTATCGATCTAAACAGACAAAACACCATAAATATGTGTAAAAACACCATTTCAACTGGGCATATTACATTACATTTATACATTCAGCAGATGCTTTTATTCAAAATGCTTTACAAAAATGAGAGATGACATTCAAGCTACAACACAGAGGAGACCTTTAGGACTGTGGAGAGACCTGTATGAATTAACACTACAACAATCAAGACTCGAGCAGGAGAGTAGTAAAGATACAAGTGTTAGTCAAAGTGTAGAAGAAATGAGGTAAGCGGTTATTCAAAATCCATGTATTTGATTGTCCTGTAAGACATCTAATTGGTTGTACTTATTTACAAGGGTAACTAGTATGACACACATGCATGAAACTTAGTACCAGCCTACAAATACAAATCCAATACAAAATTGTATCACAACAACTAAGAATCGGAAATTCATGTTTTTCATTAAATGATTTCCACTTCAACACGGGGTAATATGCTTTAAAAACTACACGCTGAGTATATTACAAAATAACTTTAAAGCGTGACTCCACCGTGTACAGCAGACACAGGAGAGAGAAGCGTGTTGAGTTCAGGTGCTGAGGTCAGCCATATCCACCTCATCTCCACTCTGCTGACCCTCTCTGCTCTGACGTCCAGAGGTCTGCTCTCCTCTTCTGCTCCTCAGCTTGAACCAGATCACAGCAGTGACCAGCCCCAGCAGCACACAGCCTGCACACACTATTGGAAGTACAAATATGTAGTAATTATAGTGAAAGCTGTACACAAGGTGGATCTCTCCCTCATAACAAACCCTGACATTTGACTTGTCCTCTCCATAGACTCTCCATGTGTACACGCCACTGTCCTCTGCTGTGAGGCTGGATATGGTCAGAGAGTAATTAGGGTGAGAACTGGACACTGTCACTCTGCCCCTCAGATCCACAGGCATGAGCACAGTTTTATTGTACTGTAGATTAAAGTCTAGAATCAGAACCGGTGCTTGTAGAACTTTCTGACGGTACCACTGGACCCCCTCCAAAGACCCAGAGTTAATCAAGTCCACACTGTGTTCCAGAATCACACTTTCACCGTCTGAAAACATCACATCCAAGGGGGAGGCCTTGGTGCAAACATAGAGATGAAATGCCTTTATTGGGTCGCATCCATAATTCCCAGAGTGTTGTAGTGACACAGAGGGAATGATGAGGGAGTAGTCCCCAGTCTGGCTGCCGTTGAGCATGTACTGATCACTCTGATTGCTGCTGAGCCAGACTTCCCCATTGGGAGTGAACCACTGCATTCTATTGAGGGACTCTCCTTTTCCAATGCAAGAAAGACTCACATTCTCCTTTTCATGAGCAAAGACATTTTTAGGAAATATTTTCAGAGTGGCGGTTTCTTCATAACAAACCCTGACATTGTTATTCTCAGTAATCCCTCCATAGACTCTCCACGTGTACATGCCACTGTTCTCTGCTATGAGGTTGGATATGGTCAGAGAGTGATTAGGGTGTGAACTGGACACTGTCACCCTGTTCCTCAGATCCTCAGGCATTAGCACAGATTTATTGTAATTTCGATTAAAGTCTAGAATCGGAACCTTTGGTTGTAGAACTTTCTGACGGTACCACTGGACCCCTTCAAAAGACCCAGAGTTAATCAAATCAGCACTCTTTTCCAGAATCACACTTTCACCGTGAGAAAGCATCACATCCAAGGAGGGGACTTTGGTGCAAACATAGAGATGAAATGCCTTTATTGGTAAATAGACCCCACATACATACCTCCCAGAGTGCTGTAGTGACACAGAGGGAATGATGAGGGAGTAGTCCCCAGTCTGGCTGCCGTTGAGCATGTACTGATCTCTCTGATTACTGCTGAGACTGACATCCCCATTGGGAGTGATCCATTGTATTTTACCGGAGATTCTACTGAGGAACTCTCCTTTTCCAATGCAAGAAAGAGTCACATTCTCCTTTTCATGAGCAAAGACATTTTTAGGGATTATGTTCAGAGTCCTTTGACTATAACTTTGGCATTGTGTTCCTCTCCATGTAATACAGTAGAAATTAGTGTCACCATATGTCACCCCAGAGAGTCTGACCTGAGAGTTGTTGAGATCCACCACAGGTCTGCCCACCAGACCGGCTAACTCGTCCACGAGTGGCTCCAGTGAACAGTTGGTGTCCAGAATCTTAAATGTATTACCTCGATACAGCTGCAGGCTGGTCCCGTGCAGAGAGGGGTCCAGTCTACACAGTACAGCATCATCCTCACACATTACTACTTCTGCAGATGGCTCTTTACGTTCTGCACAGACAATGAGACGTACACTTCGTTCTACTTTTACAATTTTTTTACCTCTCCGCTGTACTACCCTGTAGTCTCCAGTCTGGGACATAGTGAGGTCGTTCATTACAAATCCATCGCGATTACATTCCACATTGTATCCCTCTGGCAGTGGTTCATCTGGTTGTGAACAGTTGACCAGCAGCAGATCTCGATTTAAAAAAACTCGCTTGTGTGCCTTTTTAACATTGCACTTCTGGTTTCCTGTCTATGTGTGTACGTGCACTTGTGTTTGTGGTTGGACAGTTTGCGTGTATGTACACAACTATGCACATCACGCTAGAGCACGTGTGTGTGTGTTTGTCAGTGGCAATTGGTGTTTTTAAAAGAGGGGCTCGACGGGATGGAAGGAGGTTTGTTGATTTGATAGAGGTAGACTAAATGGAGGCGTATGCTCTACGGAGCCCACAAGTATGGTTATCGATATGAATTAATACCAAAATTAATAAATTAGAATCAATACATGTGCACTGATGATTTAACTGATGATCCACTCTGGCGGTGGTCCGTCTGGCTGTGAGCAATTTACCAGCAGCAGATTTATTTTTGAATAAACCCTGTACAGCACAGAGTTATCCAGAAATGAACTGTGCCAATATGAGTGATCAATATGAAAGGGTGCAATGTCAGCACGTCTTCCTTCAGGTCCAAACATGTAATACGGATCTGGACTAAGGTGGGCGCCAGTGATGAAAACCAGCAGCAGAAATCCACTCACTCTAATCTCCATTCTGGGTTCTGTGTTTGTGTTGAGTTCAGCAGACCGTGAGAATTTGAACAACTCATTACGTTTCTCTTTTGATCTCCTTTCTATATGTGTGTGTGTGTGTGTGTGTGTGTGTGTGTGTGTGTGTGTGTGTGTGTGTGTGCACGTGTGCTTGTGGTTGGGCAGTTGGCTTATGTGCAGAATACACCAGTCACATGCAGGTGTGTGTTGTGATGTCACGAGAGGCTGCGTTCTGGAGGGCCGCTACGTTCCCCTGAGATGGCTGCAGTCACGGACAGCTTTGGCTCCATCTGCTGGTGGAGTTGGAAACTCCACCCCTCAAGCACACGATATCCCAACACACCTGAGACCGATCAGGGCCTGATGAGCTGAAGGGCTTTTTAAGGCCCAGAGACACAGTTGGTGGCAGAGTGGGGTTTGGGAGACAAGCTCAAGTTGTGCTCTCAGAGGAGCTACAGACGGTTGAAGTGGCACTTTCCACGTGAAGGACTGGAAGACTGGAATACTTACCTGAAGACTGGAATACTTACCGGAAGACTGGAATACTTGCCGCCGGATTGGCCACGGGCTGCGGTGCTGTCTAAAGTAAGGCTGAAGACTCGTTTCCAGGAAGAGATTTACCTGAGGGAATCGGGTCTATGATTTGAGGTTTGAAGAGACATTGTTTTGACGGTTGCAAGATCAACCTTATCCTTTAGTTACCTTTTTGAACTTGGCATACCTTTTTTGTTAATTCCCAAGAACCTTATTAAAAACCTTTCTTGTACTCTAAATTTGTGTCCTTGCACTGCTGAACTGTCCCGCCGAGAGCCGTGTAGCCTCTCATGATATCACATATGGTGGAGAATGCGGGCATAGTTCATACGCTAATAGTGCATGTCAGAGGAGGACACTGAACATTTGATATCCCAGTTTTCTAAATTGGCCGTAGACCTCACACCAAACAAAATGGAGGCCATTTTGAAAGCCCTGGTGGCTGGCCAGCAAGCCCAGACGCAAGCGAACGTGGCTCTCTTGGAGGAGCAAAAGAGAGCCAACCTCCTGAAGACAGAGGAACTGCAATTGCAGAGACAGTTGGCCGTTCGTAATGTCCGCCCAATAAGGGCGAGTGATTTTATATCTAAGATGGGGGCCACAGATGACGTTGAGGCGTACCTGCACGCCTTTGAAGCTACAGCCACTAGGGAAGCGTGGCCCAAGGTACAGTGGGTTGGACTGTTAGCCCCCTTTCTGTCGGGGGAATCGCTGAATGCTGTCCGGGACCTGGCCTCTGACAGGGCGACTGACTACGATGCACTGAAGGCGGAGATCCTCAGCCGAAGTGGACTCACTAAGTTTGGCATGGCCCAGCGGTTCCATAGCTGGACCTTTCAACCAGACCAGCCTCCTCGTGCACAGATGCACGAACTTGTCCGGATCACGCAGAAATGGCTGGAACCGGACAAGAGTATGGCAGCTGCAGTAGTAGAGGCCGTTGTGGTGGACAAATACTTACGGGCCCTGCCTTATGAGGCGAAACGGCTCATTAGTCAACAGGCCTTGACTACAGCGGACCTAACCGTGGAAGCCGTGGAAAGGTACCAAGCCACAGCAGAGATGCTTCGGGCTTCCAGGAAGGAGCCCCAGAGTGTGTCCCCGCCACAGACGGGAGGAGCCCGTCCAAAGAACCCCAAGGGATCCAACCCAGCCACTTTAGGAGCTGTCCAGGCTCCAGGGGGAGCCCGAAACCAGCCGGCACCTGGAAAAGGACACCGGGAGAGTGAAACCCGCCAGTGTTACCGGTGTGGGGAGATGGGACACATCTCCTGGCAGTGTGGGAAACCGGCGGATGAGCCTATGCCCACTGCTGAGTCCTCCAGCTCACCACCCGCCCACCTTTTTGCTTCGCTCGTGGGAGTCGTAGATGGCGCCCAAGAACGACCCCCCACCTGCCCGGTGACTGTGAATCACCATGATGTAGAAGCTCTACTAGATTCCGGTAGCCGGGTCACCCTGGTGCATAAGGATCTGGTGGATTCATCGTGTCTGACCTCAGGGAAAGTCCTCCCGGTTTCCTGTGTCCATGGAGACACCAGAGACTACCCCACCACTGAACTCGCAATGACCACCACCAGGGGAACCATCCTCACGACAGCGGGTGTGGTTGATTCCCTACCCGTTCCGGTCCTAATTGGACGAGACTGCCCAGCCTTTCACCCACTGTGGAGGGAGACTCAGGAGAGGCTGACCCGAGTACCTCGGAAGCGGAGAGGTAAGACGTATCCTGAGAATACGCAAATACAACCCTCAGAACCACTCACTCCAGCCTGTGTTCTTGCAGGGATGGCAGGTGCCCAGGCTGATTCAGAGACTGGTCCAGACACGGAGGAAGAGAACATGGTCCCAGGAAGTGCTCCAATCTCCAGCGAGGAAGACGTCCAGACGACTTCTTTTGGCCAGGGGTGCACAAAGAGATAGAGAACTACTGTCGTGGTTGCCCTGAGTGTCAGCGGGTGGCGCCAAAGCCCACATATAGAAACCCGCTCATTCCCTTGCCCATTATCGAGACCCCGTTTGAGAGGATCGGACTGGACATCGTTGGGCCCTTACCGAAGAGTTCCAGGGGACATCAGTACATTCTGGTCATCCTGGACTATGCAACCCGATATCCTGAGGCCATCCCGCTGAGGAAGGCTACGTCCAAACAGATCGCCAAGGAGTTGTTCCTTCTGTCAACTAGTCTGGGGCTCCCGAAGGAGATATTGACAGACCAAGGAAGTCCATTCATGTCCAAGGTTATGAAAGAACTCTGTGCTCTGCTGAAAATCAAACAGCTGAGAATGTCGGTCTACCACCCCCAGACAGACGGGCTCGTCGAACGTTTTAACAAAACCCTAAAATCCATGCTGCGGAAGGCGATCGGGGAAGATGGGAGCAACTGGGATCAGCTGCTACCGTACCTACTGTTTGCGGTGAGAGAGGTACCTCAGTCGTCTACTGGTTTTTCACCCTTTGAGCTCTTGCTGTCTTACAGACCTCGAGGACTGCTGGACATCGCCAAGGAGGCCTGGGAGGAGCAACCGTGCCGACAGCGGACCCTGATCGAGCATGTCGGGGCCATGAGAGAGAGAATGAAGGCTGTCTATCCCATGATGCGTGAACACATGGAGACTGCTCAACGGCAACAGCAAGCCTCCTACAACAGATCTGCTCAACCAAGAGAGTTTAAGGCCGGGGACCGAGTGCTGGTCCTGGTGCCAACCGTGGAGTGCAAATTCCTGGCAACCTGGCAGGGGCCATATGAGGTCATCGAACGGGTGGGAGAGGTAAACTACAAGGTGAGGCAACCTGATAAAAGAAAGCCTGAGCAGATTTATCATGTCAACCTTTTAAAGAAGTGGCACGCCAGGGAGGCGTTGTGCAGTTGTCTACCCCCCACAGAGACCAAGGAACCAGGGAGAGAAGAGGTTCAGGTGGGTCCAAGCCTGTCCCCGCATCAACGGCAGATGGCCCTGGAGTTGGTGGATCGCAACCGAGATGTCTTCTCCTCCCTACCTGGGCACACGGAGGTGGTCCAACACGAGATCCGCACCATGCCTGGCAAAACGGTAAACCAGCGCCCTTACCGCGTGCCGGAGGCTCGTAAAGTGGTGATTCAGGAGGAGGTAAGGAAGATGCTGGAGCTGGGGGTGATTGAAGAGTCCCAAAGCGCCTGGGCAAGTCCCATTGTACTGGTTCCCAAACCAGACGGGTCGGTACGATTTTGCAATGACTATCGGAAATTAAATGAAGTGTCTGAGTTTGATGCATATCCCATGCCTCGTGTGGATGATTTGATAGACTCTTTGGGGCATGCTCGCTTCCTAACCACCCTTGACCTCACCAAAGGCTACTGGCAGGTGCCCCTGACCCCGGCGTCGAAGGAGAAGACGGCCTTTGCCACACCAGGGGGGCTCTACCAGTATACCCGGCTCCCGTTTGGTCTCCACGGAGCGCCTGCCACGTTCCAGCGTTTGATGGATCGCGTCCTCGCACCCCACAAGAGGTACGCAGCAGCATATTTGGACGATGTAGTCATACAAAGTCCCGATTGGGCCAGCCACTTACCCCGAGTACAGGCGGTGATTGATTCACTCGGGGAAGCAGGGCTCACGGCAAACCCAAAGAAGTGTAGGCTGGCCTACAGCGAGACGAACTACCTGGGGTACACCATTGGGCGGGGGTTGGTCAAGCCTCAGGAAGCCAAGTTGCGGGCCATACAGGACTGGCCACGGCCCATCACCAAAAAACAGGTGAGGTCATTTTTGGGCCTAGCCGGCTACTACAGACGGTTTATTACGGATTTTGCTACCATTGCTGCACCTCTAACAGAGCTGACAACCAAACGCCACTCACAAATGGTGAGGTGGAATCCCGAGGCGGAGACAGCCTTCGTCGACCTGAAGCAAGTCCTGTGTTCCAGTCCGATCCTGGTGGCGCCGGACTTCAAGAAGGACTTCATTGTCCAGGCGGACGCTTCGGAGGTGGGTCTGGGTGCTGTACTCGCCCAGGCACATGACTGTGAGGAACATCCCGTTCTCTACCTCAGCAGGAAGCTACTTCCAAGGGAGAAGAACTATTCCACTGTGGAAAAGGAATGCCTCGCTGTAACCTGGGCCCTGGAATCCCTGCGGTTCTACCTCCTGGGACGACGGTTTACGGTGGTGTCTGATCATGCTCCTCTACAGTGGATGGCCAGGAACCGGGAGACTAACAGTAGGGTTACCAGATGGTTTTTGAGCTTGCAAGCGTTTAACTTTTCTGTTGTTCACAGGGCTGGCAAGCGCCACGGCAATGCGGATGCCCTTTCCAGGCGCGACGCGTTCTTCGCCTCCTTCACCCCGACGAGGACGTCGGTCTCGAGGGGGGGATGTGTGATGTCACGAGAGGCTGCGTTCTGGAGGGCCGCTACGTTCCCCTGAGATGGCTGCAGTCACGGACAGCTTTGGCTCCATCTGCTGGTGGAGTTGGAAACTCCACCCCTCAAGCACACGATATCCCAACACACCTGAGACCGATCATGGCCTGATGAGCTGAAGGGCTTTTTAAG
Organism: Alosa pseudoharengus; assembly: GCF_046254945.1. Classification (NCBI taxonomy): domain Eukaryota; kingdom Metazoa; phylum Chordata; class Actinopteri; order Clupeiformes; family Clupeidae; genus Alosa; species Alosa pseudoharengus. The sequence continues at coordinate 18,438,274 of NW_027468564.1, read as the reverse complement.
GCCCAGAGACACAGTTGGTGGCAGAGTGGGGTTTGGGAGACAAGCTCAAGTTGTGCTCTCAGAGGAGCTACAGACGGTCGAAGTGGCACTTTCCACGTGAAGGACTGGAATACTTACCTGAAGACTGGAATACTTACCGGAAGACTGGAATACTTGCCGCCGGATTGGCCACGGGCTGCGGTGCTGTCTAAAGTAAGGCTGAAGACTTGTTTCCAGGAAGAGATTTACCTGAGGGAATCGGGTCTATGATTTGAGGTTTGAAGAGACATTGTTTTGACGGTTGCAAGATCAACCTTATCCTTTAGTTACCTTTTTGAACTTGGCATACCTTTTTTGTTAATAAGAACCTTATTAAAAACCTTTCTTGTACTCTAAATTTGTGTCCTAGCACTGCTGAACTGTCCCGCCGAGAGCCGTGTAGCCTCTCATGATATCACAGTGTGTGTGTGTGTGTGTGTGTGTGTGTGTGTGTGTGTTTATGTGTGTGTGTGTGGGGGGGGGGGGGTGTTGCTTGGGATGCTCACACATGACCAGGGTAGGAATTTCACGGCGGCCGTCGTAGCCCCTTGCGTTGGCCGAGATGCCCCTTTGAAAATCAGAGGTTTACAGGCCACTGTGGCCTTGGTGCCCCCTTCTCTCGATATTCTGGTTTGCGTCGGACTAATAGCGTATTTTATTAGCCTATGGCCTGACAAAATAATCTTTCACAGCGCAAATTATTGTAGCATTTTACGCAGTGGAAAAGTGACAGCACACGGCAAGAAAGTAAGTGCGTCCAGATTCCCATTCTTCTCAGTTGAACTACTCGCGAAGTAGCCTACTCATCATACAGGCATCACAAGTATCACATCACATGAAAGAGCTTTTTCTCAGCTTTTAAACAATGTTAGCCATTTGGTGAACGGTTCGCGAGACAAATAAATACTATGATTAAATTGAATCATAAATTCTAGGATCTGCGCCCATCTCCCTCATTCATCTTGGAATACTTAACGAACCCTTCGTTCAAAACATGGCAAACCATATATCAAAATAAACAGCAGACCTTACCGAACACGAAGGTTTAAAGCAGTCCCCTGTACGGTTAGCCATTCCAGAGTAATCCGGTTTTGAATTTGTAGCAAATTTCGACATGCATGTCTCCAAATTTGGGCTTTAAGTTTCACAACGTGTTTATTTTTTTCCTACGTGATTTCATAACATGCCAAATACAAAATAAATGTTACAAATATCGCCTAGATATCGGTAATTATTAAAATCAGAGGAAATACAGCTGACTAAGAGTTTGTTAAAGTAGCCTTAATGATGACAAAATGCTAAGCATGTATCTAGGCTATTTGAGTTTCTTAAAGCTGAGCTGTGCTTAAATTGTTCAATACATGATTTCATAACAGGCCAAATATAAAATAAATGTTAAATATAGCCTAGATATCTGTAAATATTAGATGATCAGATTTACAGTTCTATGTAATATGTCATGTTTTTTTAATGTTTCATACAGTGATGCAGGTCTATTGAATAGGCTAAATACAATTTCAATCATTTTTATAGCCTACTGTATGGTTAACTTTGGCCTTGGTGCCCTGACATGTGGCCTTTGTGCCCCCCACCAAAGATGCCCAACTCAAGGCCAAGTGGCCTTGCCCCCAAAATGGTGAAATTCCAAGCCTGCACATGACACATGCCCCTTTTGCCACTTTCCAAAGTCAAACCAATTAAATAATTAGTACAATTAGCCTTGAGTAGTTAATAATATTTTATGTTATTTTATGTTAATAATAAAATATGTTATGTATTTTATGTAAATAGAAATACCTGGCTGCCAATGGTCAGTTATGTCACATCAAACTTTTACTTGCATGACGTACACTGACCACAAAAGTGAAGTAAGTCTGAGATTAGACATTCACCTGATATTCAGCAAACATCTAGCTATGTTTTGAATTTCAGGCAAGTGTTTAACTAACTTAACCACAGTGTAGGCAGAGTCGCTTCAAAGGGTAAGTTCACTTTACTGGGGATGAGGAAAGTTTATTTCCCTAACCATTCGGCTGTGATGTAATGAAAAATAAACTGTTTTAACCTAATTTATCTCGTCCGGTATGCCATGCAAACCAGCAGCAGATCTCTATTTGAATAAACCCTGCACAGCACAGAGTAGTCGTACTCCCAGGAGGAGGAGGAGTACAATATTACAGCACATACTCCTTCTTGCTCAAACACAAGATGCGTTCAGTCTTTCTGATGGTACAAGGCAGACAGTGAGAATTGGAACAACACATCTATTAACGCTCCACTTATGGTTTCCTGTCTATGTGTGTACGTGCACTTGTGTTTGTGGTTGGAAAGTTTGCATGAGTGACAGCATGTACAGTACACAACTATGCACAACACACTAGCAAGTGTGTGTGTGTGTGTGTGTGTGTGTGTCAGTAGCAATTGGTGGTTTTAAAAGAGGGGGTCGAAGTAGTGGGAGGACGTTTGTTGATTTGAAAGAGGTTGACTAAATGAAGGCATATGCTTTACGGAGCCCACATATGAATTAATACTAACATTAATAAATTAGAATTGATACATAAAATTCAACTTCAGATAGAACACATTATGACATTGTTCTACTTGTGCACTGAATTTAGATGACTTCATTAATATTTTCTCGTTTGCCTGACTTGAGAGTTGGGACATAAGACCCAGCTGGTGTTTGAGAAGAATTAGAACAATTATGTGGTAGGGCTTTTACTTTCTGAGGCCCCCTCCGGTAAGAAGGGTGGATGAAGATTGGCTCAGATCAGTGACACACACACACACACACACAACACACACACACTTATTTTACTATAGACTTTTTACAATTAATTAAGTTATTTTTGCTCTTTGTCAACAAGTCACTACTGGTAGAATGGAACTTGTTATGTGTCTCCCTTTTATGGCCTAGAAATGAGCTGATGCACAAAACACACAATATTCTTTCACCCTCAGGTTTCCTCCATCTGCAGAAACCCTGCACAGCGTAGCACGGTGTAGACCAATCCCTGCACAGCGTAGCACGGCGTAGACCAATCCCTGCACAGCGTAGCACGGCGTAGACCAATCCCTGCACAGCGTAGCACGGCGTAGACCAATCCCTGCACAGTGTAGCAAATCCAATAAACCGAAGTGTGTAATTTCAGCACGTCCTCCTTCAGGGCCAAACACGTAATAAGGATCTGGACTGAGGTGGGCACCAGTGATGAAAACCAGCAGGAGAAATCCCCTCATGCACACGGCAGTCTCCATTCTGACATATCACTTGTTTATCTTTGCTGTTGTGTTGTGTTGTGTCTGTCTGTCTGTCTGTGTGCATGTGTGTGTGTGTGAGTGTGTATGTGTGTGTGTTGCGCGTGCGCATGTGTGTGTGTGTGCTGCGCGTGTGTATGTGTGTGTGTGCGTGTGTGGTGGTAGCATAGTGGTTAAGGAGCAGGGCTAGCATGCAGTAGCCTAAAAAGTTGTGGGGTCAATTCCTGACTTCCACTGTTGTGCCTTGAATCTTGAATCTTCTGATACTACAAGGTAGACTGTGAGAATTTGAACAGCTCATCTTTTCACCTTCCACTCCTGGTTTTCTGGGTACGTGCGCCTGTGTGTTTGTGTTCGGACAGATTGCATGTCTGGGTGCACGTACCCAACCATGCTCAACAACCTAGAGCAAGTATGTGCGTGTGTGTTCTGACTTGAAGACCCTCCACACTCACACCCCCCCCCCTTTTCTCTTGGTGTGTGAGTGTACGCATGCATGTACACATGTGTGTATCTATATCTGTAATGTGTTACATGTGTTACTGCACCGGCACAATAGATGGAAAACACGTTGGAACATTAGTGGAATTACAAAGGCAGGTTCTCCATTGTGCTAAAGCAGTGGTGGATGCTCACTACAGAGTTTTTGTAGTGGTTGAGTCTCTGCAGCTTGGGAACCTTGGCTTTCCTGAAGACAGGCCAATACCTGATGCAGATCATCTCAGATCCTAGCTGCATGTTTTTGTTGCTGATGAGGCTTTTCCAGTTCAGCAAAATATTACGAGGCCCTTCCCTGGCCGACGTCTACCAGAAGAAAAAAGGGTTTTCAACTTGTTGTGGTGTATGGTTGAATTTACATTTGGTATTCTGGCAAACCAATGGAGTCTAAACTTGTGTAATCTTTAGACTAGTCAGGGTGTGCAGCACGGGAGTCGCAATATCATGATAGAATGATACTTTACCATGTCACTGACTCTTAATTATCTTTAGATAGAATTTTGCAGTAGCAAACAGTGGATCTGACACATTTTCTATATTCTATATTTCTATATTCTGTTTATGTAATGCATTTGAGAATGTAGATCTAGCCTACACAATGCAGAGAAATAAAAGATAAAGTAGCCTATGGTGCATTTCCATAATTAGTAACATAAATGGGCGTATGGTGTCATGCAGGACTTGGCCAGTGTTTTCCGCTTGCGTTTTAATTCTGCTTAGACAACTCACGTCAAACGACAATTTCATCAAGCCAGTACCTTTCCGGAAATGTTGCCATCTTTGCTGCCAAGTGTGCTCTGGAAATTCACAATTTCGTCGCCGTTTAAAAAAAAAACAAAAAAAAACATAGTCCAGTCCATACAACTTCATTTCAATTTCAAAAGAAATACTAGACTATGTTTTTTTTGTTTTTTTTAAACAGCGACGAAATTGTGAATTTCCAGAGCACACTTGGCAATCAACTCCTACGGACTTTCCCCTAAAGATGGCAGCAAAGATGGCAGCAAAGATGGCAACATTTCCGGAAAGGTACTGGCTTGATGAAATTCATTCTGGACTCTCTATCCGACCACATAAAGACCTCGGGATACTTCGGTTTGGCTTTAGGGACCCTCTACTCACTACCACGTAAGTGTAATGTTGTTTGGAACTGTAGAAGAGGTATAAAATATATGCCCTTCTCACTTCCACGCTAACGAGTTTTGACTGAAAACGGTAACATCGAACTTTCTCAAAACACATCCAAATGACATGATTTGGATGTCAACTCAACGTATGTACTCCCAATCATCCGTAAATTGATCTAAAGTGCATTTTACTCCAGATAATTCCTTTAAAGGGCTGATGGCCAAATTAACACTCCTCTGATTAATCACTCCTCTGTTGATTTGCTCGCAGAGTAGCCTACTCTTAAAAGATGTGATAAAGGGTTCACGAGAAAATTGACGTTCAGCTTAGGTTATATGACATTTAACCCTATGAGCCCCATTTATTTTCTGCAAAAGTGTTATTTTCATATGTGCATTTCCTATTATTATATTTTTGTAAGTAAATTATTTAAATGTCCCCATTTCTGTTCACGTTCCACAAACTCCTAGACTGGAACATGACAGAGTGTGTGTGTGTGTGTGTGTGTGTCCCCTTGAATTTCTGTGTCAGTGTATAGAACAAATCAACACCTGAATGTCTCAAAATTTTCTTCAGCTGAACAAAGAAAAAACTGAAGTAATCATATTTGGTAAAAAGGAGGAAAGACTTAGGGTTGCCACTGTCCTTGACACAAAAGTTTTGAAAGCAAAGGATACTGTTAAAAATCTTGGTGTATTAATTGGCAGTAATCTAAATTTCAACAGCCACGTGAAAGCGATAACTAAAAAATATTGCCAAACTTAGAGGGCTGATGTCAAAAGATGATTTAGAAAAAAACATTCATGCATTTATCTCCAACAGAATTGATTACTGCAATGGACTTTTCACAGGCCTTCCTAAAAACACTATCAAACAGCTTCAGGTGATACAAATGCAGCTAGGGTTCTCACAAAAACTAAAAGAACTGACCACATTACTCCAATTCTTAAGTCCCTGCACTGGCTTCCAGTAAGTCACAGAATTGACTTTAAAGTATTACTGCTTGTTTATAAATCACTAAATGGAGCAGGACCTACATACCTCTCAGACATGCTTCAGCAGTACACACCCACCAGACCTATCAGGTCTCAGGAGAAAAACCTGTTAGTAAAACCTGGTGTTAGAACTAAACATGGTGAAGCAGCTTTTAGCTGCTATGAGGCTCAGCTCTGGAACCAACTTTCGGATGAGGCCAGGGACGTGCACAGGGGAGTTGCTCAGGTTGCCCGGGCAACTGCCCATGGCCTTCTCGACTCACGTTGCCCTTCCGAAGGGAAAATAAATAAATAAATAAATCGTACAATGGATGCAGAATTTCACGTATAGGCCTAGATAAAAAAAATCGCAGCCTCATTCACTTCCATTCGGGCACCGAAAGTGAAAGTCAGTAGGGGAAGGGGAAACTCTGTTTACGTGGCTGAAGCGCTGCACGCGACCAGCACCTGAGCTGAGCCTGCATGAGCGGCCTTATATTAGAAGGAGATTGTCGTGAAACCACGTTGTCGGAAAAAGTGAGTTTGTGATGTATAACAAACGAACGATCATCATCAAGTTTTATGAAATGAATTCAAATCTTCATAAATCCAGGCTGAGTTTGCCACGTTTAGCCTAAATAATCAGACAGATAGCTTGCAGAGAAGCAGCCCGTTAGGCTACCACATAGCCAGTTTTGGTAGGCATTAGGCCAGGGGTAGGCAAACTGAGGCCCGCGCACCAAGCACTTTCATCCGGACCGCCGATCATTTAATTTGGTTATCAGGCTGCTCGCTATTTTTTCCCTATGACAGAGACGACATTGGTTAGCTTTACCGCAAACTGCTTTTCACTCTTAGATAACGTTTACAATGTCAAAACATCATGTAAAAAGAAATGTTAGGCCTACTCTTAGTTATCTCCTTTGCAGCAGAACTAACTTGAACATTATGCTAGCCTACTGTGCGGCACGCCGGCCAATTTTCAAAACCCAATGTGGCCCTTGAGCCAAAATGTTTGCCCACCCCTGCATTAGGCAAATTAAGCTACATGTATGCTGATAGTTACTTTCTCACATTTTGTTTTAGCAAGTAGAATGAATGATGGAAGTAATGCATCACATTAATTATTATGACCACCGCGCAGCGAAGCCATATAGGTTTAGTCAGATTTGTTTTTTTGTTTGTTTTTTTTGTAATTTCCGTCAATGATTCCCGGGACACTGAAAGACCGGGGTACACGAAACTTGGTGGGCATGTAACCCCACATGGATAGCATGGAACCATCGTTTTTCGTTTTGATCTGTAGCCCCCCCGCTGGACTGGACCCCCTGAAAGGAGGGTAGGGCAAACACAGTTTTCTGTGAATATCTCAAAAACCATAGGGTTTAGGAGGACCATTTTTTTTGTATGTTGATCTCAAGGGGCCATGTCAACCCATTCCATAACCACTCATTTCATGTATAACGCCACCTAGTTAAACACAAAAAAGTAAAAATTAGGTGTTGTAATTGAAGGTATCTGTGACCTAACATAGTCAAAACTGCACGAAATTGGAAGTGTAGGATCATTATGACACCCTCTGTATGCACACCAAGTTTTGTGGAATTCCGTTCATGGGGGGGCCACACAATAAATTAATTTATGTTACTATACACCAACTGGCCTGTAGGTGGCCGGAGACAGTTTTCTGTAAATATCTCGAGAACCGTAGGGTTTAGGAGGACCATTTTTTTTTGTATGTTGATCTCAAGGGGCCATGTCAACCCATTCCATAACCACTCATTTCATGTATAACGCCACCTAGTTAAACACAAAAAAGTAAAAATTAGGTGTTGTAATTGAAGGTATCTGTGACCTAACATAGTCAAAACTGCACGAAATTGGAAGTGTAGGATCGATCATTATGACACCCTCTGTATGCACACCAAGTTTTGTGGAATTCCGTTCATGGGGGGGCCACACAATAAATTAATTTATGTTACTATACACCAACTGGCCTGTAGGTGGCCGGAGACAGTTTTCTGTAAATATCTCGAGAACCGTAGGGCCTAGGAGGTCCACCTTTTTTATGTATGTTGGTCTTAAGGGAGCATGTCAACCCATCCCATTACCACTTATTTCATGTATAGCGCCACCTAGTTAAAAATTAAAAAGCAAAAAATTAGGTGTTTTCATCACAATATCTCTGGCTGACAAGGTCAAAACTGCACGAAATTAAAAGTGTAGGATCATTATGACACCCTCCGAATGCATGCCAAGTTTTGTGTACTTTCGTTCATGGGGGGCCTTACAATAAAATAATTTATGTGTACATTTAGTGACAAACACCAACAAGGATTCCCGGGACACTGAAAGACCGGGGTACACAAAACTTGGTTGGCATTTACCCCCACATGGATAGCATGGAACCGTCATTTTTCGTTTTGATCTGTAGCCCCCCCGCTGGACTGGACCCCCCGAAAGGAGGGTAGGACAGACACAGTTCTCTGTGAATATCCAACCCGTTCTCATCTCAGGGCGTCATATAAGGCCGTTTTGTCACGTCCTTCGGCGTTTTCTATCCACGCATATAGCACCCTTTCGCGTGTAGGTGCACGCTCATGGCTTTCAACCAACTTCAGCGTAAAACCACCCGCGATGTTATTAGACGCTCTGGGCTTCACTCGTCATTAATTCACCACAATGTTGAACGACTGCACAGACGTAGGGTTTGAGCAACAACGAGTTATGTTTCCTCCATGATGATTGGTTAAAACAGGAGGTCATTAATCGTTTTTGATATAGGAGTTTATTGGCCGTTTTAACACCTTTATTGTGCGAGAGAGACGCTCATGGCTTTCTCCAATGCAACCCACGGGCGTTTCACAGGACGCATTCGGATTTGGCCAAATTGCAATACAAGGGCGACATATCCGACGCTTTCTGCAACAGTGCGGACAATTTGGTTTTGTTTTAAATTATCCAGTAGCCTAACCTTAATTTAAACCTGGACGTGTGCTTGGTAGGTCTAACAAAAAACCCCACAATAACAGGTGAAATGCCCGTGCCATCTATTGCCCGCATAGAGGAGTATATTGGCCGTTTTCAATACCTTTACCGTGCGAGAGAGAGATGGCTTTCTCCAATCCAACCCACGTTTCACAGGACGCTTTCGGATTTGGCCTTCAATCCAAGGGCGACATATCTTACGCTTTCAGTAAAAGCGCGGACAATTTGCTTTTGTTTCAAATGATCGATCCAGTAACCTTAATTTAAACATGAATGTGTGCTTGTTAGGCTTGGCCAAAAAACACAATAATATGTGACATGCCCATGCCATCTATTGCCTGCATAGAGGATTTGATTGGTCATTTTCAAAACCCTCATCGTGCGAGAGAGACGCTCATGGCTTTCTTCAATGCAACCCACGGGCGTTTCACAGGACGCATTTGGATTTGGCCAAATTGCAATACAAGGGCGACATATCCAACGCTTTCAGCAACAGTGCGGACAATTTGGTTTTGTTTTAAATTATCCAGTAGCCTAACCTTAATTTAAACATGGACGTGTGCTTGGTAGGTCTAACAAAAAAAAAAACCCACAATAACAGGTGACATGCCCGTGCCATCTATTGCCCGCATAGAGGAGTATATTGGCCGTTTCCAACACCTTTACCGTGCGAGAGAGACGCTTTCTTCAATAAAACCCACATATGCGTTTCACAGGACGCATTCGGATTTGGCCTTTCTAAGAGCGACATATCGGACGCTTTCAGTAACAGTGCGGGCAATTTGCTTTTATTTTAAATGATCCATAATCTTAATTCAAATATAAATGTGCGCTTGGTATAAGTGTTAGAAAGGCCATTGGCTGCGCTGAAGATTCTGAGCTTGCGCTTACGTCCTCACGTTTGCGCGGGAAGCTCAGTGTCCACGCGTCTTCAGTGTGGAGCAGTTCAGTTAGTGAGAGCTGCTACCAGTCAGTTTGCCACAGACGTTTGGCTCGACGTTTCATCATGAAGGGACACTTTATTCACCTTCTAAAGTCATTTTATGTTCCTTGTGTGCGTCATTGAAGATTTGTGAGTATTTTTTTTCCTGTTTTAGTGTCCAGATGTTTGGTAGTTTAGTCCGTTTTGAGAGTGTGATTTTGCCAGCTTTATGATTTGTAGTGCCTTATATTGATGTCGGATCCCTTAATTGTCATTTGGAATGTGTCAATTGCCGTCTTTTGTGTTAGTATAGCGAAATACCGTTGTGTGTTTTACTGTGGAGAATTTCGCGCCTTTAATAGCCTGTTTAATGGGCGCCATTGTAATGCGTAATTACCACGAGTTTGCCAGTAGTTGGCAGTGTTTCCCCAGTGTATAGCAGTCATGTAGATTTTCCCTATGGAAGCTGATCATGCCTTAAATAACTAGACTGAATGCCTTTATTTCAGTAATTGTTTATTGATGCAGAGTTTGTATTTCTGCTTCCTTCCTTTCTTAGACCACACACATAGTTGTAACCAACTGTAGAAAGCCTATTTGAATTATGCAACTTAGTAATAATTAAGAAGAATTATCATCTGATTGACCCTGTATATTACTGTGCTGCCTTCAAGCTAATTAAAACCCCTTAACTGCATTTTGGACTCAGTGGCGTTCTTACCGACGCACCAGGAAGACACCATACTATCCAACCAGCACCTATACAGTCCACCCACCTAATCACCTAACACCACTAAACCCTCCTTAACAAGGGTCCTTTGAGCCGGATTTGTTTTTTGTGCCTTTTTGGAGACCTAAATCAACAAAATGCAGCGTGCACATAGCATGGAAGACATCACTTTACCTGTGGCAGCCCGTCCCACGCGTCAGTCTCATCCGCCTGCTTACCTCCGAGACTACAAAGTTCAACTTGTGGGTCGAAGACCGCCAGCACAGTCAGATGTCGCTAATGCAGCACAGGATGCACAGGGTCAGGAAGACAGGCACCAGGAGATGAGGGAGGATGGAGCCAGGAGGAAGACGTATCAGCCATCCCACTCAGTGAGCCCCATTAGCCAGTTGGGTTATGCAACGATTGATGAGTGGCCTGCTGCACCTGCAGCTGAAAACCTGCAATATCTAGTCAGGCCCAAAGCACAGGTGGGGATACCCCCAGGACTGGACCACAGACCTGCTAGACCACTGGTGGGCCATGACATGCTAAGAGCACATGTAGATGCCAACAGTGGACCTACTGAAGCCTTGCATCGGGAACAGTTAGTTCAGAGTCCCTTTGCTGGTAGAATAGCCTCCTTTCACCAGTTTCCTCTCGATGCCCAGGCCTCAGCACCTAATCCTCATCTGCAACAACGTGCTGCTTCTGCATTTCAACCCATATCTCCAAAGGCTAGCATGCCTGTTCCTAGGGCTAACTCAGTGCCATTACCACTCAGTCAACCTCCATATAACCAGCCAGCCTACCGCCCACAAGTCACTCCTGCCGTGCCACCGTTTTCGCCTGCCGACACGAGAGAGCAGTTCCTGATGGACAACATCACCAAGATGATGAGTGAGCTACAAGCCATCAAGGAGTCAAGCAGGCCAGCGATGCCTAGCTTTCAGCCTGCACCTGCTCAGTCTCTAAGTCAGCCCTATGGTAGCAACCCATCTCAATATCCTGTGAGTCAGTATCTTGCTTCTAGTAGTCAGCCTCAGGCCTACGGTTATCCACAGCCTGCTGTCCCTAGTCAGTATCCGCCAATGTCTTCATGGCCATTACAGCCAACCAACCCCCCTCAGCATACATATGCGCCTCGTCCTACCACCTATGGTATGCCAAATCGGAAGCCTCTAGCGTTTCTCAGCGAGAGAACCTACAGAGGACCCATACCTACCATTCCAGACCTGACAAAGCCCGATCCTAGTCAGTTTACGCGCCTCAAGCAGGCCTTAGGCAACCTCCTACCTCCTGATGCCACAGAGCTGTTCTGCTATCAAGTTCTACTGGATCATCTTAAGTTAGAAGAAGCTCGTCTGGTTGCTGACGCCTACTTGCACTCTCTTACCCCGTATACGGATACGATGGCGGCTTTGATCGAAAAGTTTGGAAGACCCCAGAAGTTGGCGTTGAAGAAAATAGCTACGGTCATGAATGCCGCAGACCTCCGTCAGGGAGACGCCAAGGCATTCCAGAGCTTTGCCCTAGATGTATGCGCATTGGTGGGGATGCTGAAGACACTGGGGCAGGAAGGAGCAGTGGAACTCCAATGTGGATCTCACGTGGAAAGGCTATTAAGTAAACTCCCCACAGACCTGCGTTCAGCTTTCCGTAGGAGCATGTTCCTGCAATCTCGGATGCGCTACGACCTGGTAGACTTCTCAGAGTGGCTGAAGCATGAGGCATGGTGCCAGGATAGTGAAGGTCAACCTAGTCTCTGGGAATCCAAGCCAGGTGCTAAGCAGTCTCAGAAGTCTCAGAAACCTACCTCTAAGTCCACTCGTCCTGCTACGGTTCTCCATGGGAGTGAGGAGACCACTGCCAAGCAAGGAGAAACCCCAAAGAAGCCTGAGGGAACAGGCAAGAAGAAACCACAGCCCTACTGCCCATACTGTGACTCCAGTGAGCACTTCCTAAGTCAGTGTGACACCTTTAAGTCCTTTGATAAGGCCCAAATCGTTCAGTGGATAAAGAGCAACAGACGTTGCTGGCGGTGTGGCAGAGGACACACCGCAGCAGATTGTACCCTTAAGAAGCCTTGCAGTAAGTGCCAAGGCAAACATCTACAGATACTGCACAATGTCAACACCAAGCTTGTGAAGGATGGGACACCTCAAGTTACCTCGGCGACTGAAACTCTGTATCTGAATAGACCAGGTGAGTGCAGTCGAGTCCTCCTGAAGGTAGTCCGGGTCCTCCTTCAGCACGAGAACAAGACGCTTGACACTTATGCAGTATTAGACGATGGCTCCGAACGCACAATCCTGCTACCTGCTGCGGCACAGAAACTTGGTCTACGCGGACCCTCAGAGACATTAGCCCTGCGCACCATTCGCCATGATGTGCAGACCCTGCCTGGCATGACAGTGACCTTCCGAGTGTTCCCCATCACTCAACCTAACAGAGCCTTTGTGATCACGGACGCCTTCACCGCAGAGCGCCTCAGCCTTGCTGATCACACATACCCAGTGGACAGCCTGAAGCTAAAGTACAAGCATCTCCAGGACATCCCGCTGCAAGCCTTTGACAGAGTGAGCCCTACCCTCCTCATAGGAGCAGACAACCCTCACCTAATAACCCCCCTCGAGCCTGTTCGTCTTGGACCCCCTGGCAGCCCAGCTGCAATCAAGACAAGACTGGGTTGGACTCTCCAGGGACCGTCCAGGCTTACTGAGCTCCAGTTATCATCCCAGCAGTGTCTGTTCACCTCACTCAGCCCGCTAGAAGTGGAGCTGCGCCGGAATGTGGAGAAGCTCTGGCAACTAGACACCTTGCCACTGAGGTGTGAGAAGCAGGTGACACGTTCGCGGGAAGACCAGCAAGCCATCGACCTTCTTGAGGCCAAGACCATCAGGGCAGAAGTCGACGGCGTGCTCAGATATGCCACTCCACTACTGCGGAAGAAGAATTTCCCAGTACTTCAGGCTCCCATGGAGGCAGTCATGCCACGGCTTAGAGGATTGGAGAAACGCCTGTCTAAGGATCCGGAGAGCGTAGACATCTACATTGCAGAGATGAAGAAGTTGGAGACTTCTGGCGTTGTAGTCAAGTTACCTGCCCAGACAGCGCCGACTGGTGGTGAGAGTTGGTACATCCCTCACCACGTCGTGCAGCACAACAGCAAACACCGCATTGTGTTTGACTGTTCCTTTCAGTACCAGGGAGTCAGCCTGAACCAATCCCTGCTACCTGGTCCCACACTGAGTCCTTCCCTGCTGGGAGTCCTTCTGCGGTTCAGGGAGCACAGCGTGGGCGTAAGTGGTGACATCAAAGGCATGTTTCACCAAGTGATGCTACTGCCTGAAGATCGACCCCTTCTGCGCTTCATCTGGCGCGACATGAACCGAAAAGAAACGCCTCAGGTCTACGAGTGGAGAGTGCTGCCATTCGGCACTACTTGTAGTCCATGTTGCGCTACGTTTGCGCTACAGCAGCACGTTCACAACCACACGGACGTCAACAGCGTGGAGCGCTTCTCAGTAGACCGCTGCTTCTACGTCGACAACTGTTTGCAGAGCCTACAGTCTGCACCAGAAGCAAAACAGCTAGTCGACCACCTCAGATCCCTTCTTGCCTCTGGAGGGTTTGAAATCCGCCAATGGGCCAGCAACCAGCCTGAGGTCATCAACCACCTACCTGCCGAGGCTAGGTCCGATAAGTTGGATCTCTGGCTAGCCCATGACAAGTCAGAGGCATACGAGTCAACCCTAGGCCTGACCTGGCACTGCGATGCGGATGCCTTCAATTACAAGAGCAGACTTGTCACCTACGACCAGATCACGATGCGCAACGTGTATCGTGTGTTAGCCAGCCAGTATGACCCACTCGGGTTCATACTTCCCTACACTACACGGGCGAAGATATTGGTTCAGCGCCTGTGGGACCAGCAAAGAGGCTGGGACGATCCCAATCTCCCTGAAGATCTGCTGGCTGCATTGCACACCTGGGAAAGTGAGCTAGACTACTTACCTGAAGTCCAGTTGTCGAGATGCTACACTCCTGCTGACATGGACCATCCGGACACCAAGAGAGACATTCACGTCTTTTGTGATGCCTCTGAAAAGGCGTACGGAGCGGTTACTTACCTGAGGTCCGAAGATGTCCAGGGGAGAGTACATGTTGCCTTTCTCCTTGTACGCTCACGAGTCGCACCCAGGAAACAGCTGTCGGTGCCTCGATTGGAGCTGTGTGCAGCAGTCATAGGAGCTCAGTTAGCTAGGCTCCTGAGGTCAGAGCTCACCTTGGAGATCCGACACGTCGTGCTCTGGAGTGACTCCACAACAGTCCTCACGTGGCTTCACTCAGAGTCATGCCGCTTCAAGGTATTTGTCGGAACCAGGGTGGCGGAGATTCAAGACCTCACTGACCTCAAGGCCTGGCGGTACATTGAGTCCTCCGAGAACCCAGCAGATGACCTCACAAGAGGTAAACCATTGCAAGAGCTGACAACACCTAACAGGTGGTGTGATGGACCGGAGTTCCTGAAGTTGCCCCCAGATAAGTGGCCAACTCTTCCTTCACCCACTGACTTGGTCTCTGAAGACCCAACTGAGATGAAACGCTCTGCCTTCTGCGGACTGAGTACTGCCACCAACTCAGACAGGCCAACCTTCAAGACCTGGAAGGACCTAGTGGAGTCTCTTGCTCAGGAACTTCACGGGGCGGCCAACCAGTCTGGACCTGTCTCTGCTAGTACTTACCAGGCCGCAGAAATGCTTGCATTCCAGCATGCACAGAAAGACAGTTTTCCAGAAGACTACGAGCTCCTCCAGAAAGGGAAGCCTGTGACATCATCTAGTCATCTCCTTTGCCTCTCACCCGAGTTTGACTTAACCCATCAAGTCATCAGAGTGGGAGGGCGGCTCCGTAGAGTGGAAGGACTGGATCCGGAGGTAGTACATCCCATTGTACTGGACCCAGATCACCCCTATACGAGGCTGCTGATTCAGGAGTATGACTCAAATCTTTGCCACCCTGGACCTGAGCGAGTATTCGCGGAATTGAGACGCAGAGTCTGGATCCTCAGAGGCCGCGAGGCAGTTAAGCGTCACCAGCGCAGGTGCTTGGATTGCTGCCGATGGAGATCCAAACCTGCTGTCCAGAAGATGGCAGACCTACCCCCACCACGGCTATGACTGTTCAAGCCTGCATTTTACTCTTGCGGCATGGACTGCTTTGGTCCATTGACAGTCAAGGTGGGCCGACGGACGGAGAAGAGGTGGGGACTTCTTTTCAAGTGTCTAACCACGAGAGCAGTGCATGTGGATCTGCTAACCTCAATCGACCTCGACTCTTTCTTGATGGCTCTTCGGAGGTTCATAGCCCGGCGGGGCAAGCCAGCCGAGTTATACTCGGACCAAGGAACCAACTTCCGAGGAGGAGAGAGAGAGTTAGCGGAAGCCTTCTCCAAGCTAAGCCCTGAAGTCCAGCAGCACCTAGCCACTCAGCAGATCTCGTTCCACTTCAACCCGCCAGCAGCACCCCATTTTGGCGGTGCATGGGAACGAGAAATCCGCTCCGTGAAAGCTGCACTGTACACCACCATTGGATCCCAGACAACTCCAAACCTCTGGGCTATGTCTCGGCTAACATAGCTGACCTGGATCCAGTGACCCCAAATTCCTTGTTAATGGGGCGGCCCGACAGCGCCCTGCCCCAGGTGGTCTATCCACAAACAGAGCTGCTCGGACGTCGAAGGTGGAGGCATTCGCAAGTTCTAGCAGACCGGTTCTGGACTGCCTTCATCCGGAACTACTTGCCTGGCCTGCAGATGAGAGGGAAATGGACAACTCCGGCTCCTGACGTCGCCGTCGACTCGGTAGTCATGGTGGTGGATCCTCAGCTGCCGCGGTCCCTCTGGCAGATCGGGAAGGTGGTGAAGGTGTTCCCGGGTACTGACGGTCGAGTGAGAACTGTGGAGGTGCGGATCAAGGACAAGGTGTACACCCGACCCATCGTTCGAGTCATCGTCTTGCCCCAGATCCCCGACGACGAAGCCAACGTACCCTGACTTTTGGTGGCCTTTCTGGGTGCACATTCCGTTCCTGAATGTGGGGGCGGCTGTGTTAGAAAGGCCATTGGCTGCGCTGAAGATTCTGAGCTCGCGCTTACGTCCTCACGTTTGCGCGGGAAGCTCAGTGTCCACGCGTCTTCAGTGTGGAGCAGTTCAGTTAGTGAGAGCTGCTACCAGTCAGTTTGCCACAGACGTTTGGCTCGACGTTTCATCATGAAGGGACACTTTATTCACCTTCTAAAGTCATTTTCTGTTCCTTGTGTGCGTCATTGAAGATTTGTGAGTATTTTTTGTCCTGTTTTAGTGTCCAGATGTTTGGTAGTTTAGTCCGTTTTGAGAGTGTGATTTTGCCAGCTTTAACAGTGAATGTAGAGTAATGTGGAGCCTTCTAGAATGTTCCTATGACTTCGTTTGTGATTTGTAGTGCCTTATATTGATGTCGGATCCCTTAATTGTCATTTGGAATGTGTCAATTGCCGTCTTTTGTGTTAGTATAGCGAAATACCGTTGTGTGTTTTACTGTGGAGAATTTCGCGCCTTTAATAGCCTGTTTAATGGGCGCCATTGTAATGCATAATTACCACGAGTTTGCCAGTAGTTGGCAGTGTTTCCCCAGTGTATAGCAGTCATGTAGATTTTCCCTATGGAAGCTGATCATGCCTTAAATAACTAGACTGAATGCCTTTATTTCAGTAATTGTTTATTGATGCAGAGTTTGTATTTCTGCTTCCTTCCTTTCTTAGACCACACACATAGTTGTAACCAACTGTAGAAAGCCTATTTGAATTATGCAACTTAGTAATAATTAAGAAGAATTATCATCTGATTGACCCTGTATATTACTGTGCTGCCTTCAAGCTAATTAAAACCCCTTAACTGCATTTTGGACTCAGTTGCGTTCTTACCGACGCACCAGGAAGACACCATACTATCCAACCAGCACCTATACAGTCCACCCACCAAATCACCTAACACCACTAAACCCTCCTTAATAATAAGCCTAACCAAAAAAGTCAATAATATGTGACATGCCCATCTAATGCCAGCTTAGAGGAGTTGCTGTACACCTGTATCGTGCGAGAGGGACAATGCAACCCACACAGGCGTTTAACATGACGCATTG
>NW_027468564.1:18410595-18415595 GCF_046254945.1 Alosa pseudoharengus | reverse complement strand
CATAATCATCCTCAACATCCTCACATCCTCACATCTTGCGCATCCTCACATTCTGCACATCCTCACATCCTGTGGTTCACTGCAACGGGTAGTTACATCAGTACAGCGGATCATTGGCGCATGAACTCGCCACATTGAAAGTTTACTGTTCCACACTGAGTAACATCTCATATTAATAGTTTGAATTTCCCCTTGGGCATCAATAAAGTATCTATCTATCTTTTAGCACTATTTTGTAATTGTGCCACACTGACAAATTGCTGCTACTCTACTATTCAATGATTATTTTACCACACCAATGGTGTTCGATGAAATATACATCATGCACTCCGCGTGAAGACAGCAGTTGCAGGAATATGCTATCATCTTGAGCAATATCGTTATTTTTGCACTTAAACTTAACATTCCAGAATCACATCCAAAACTTTTCCACGTTGAGTGACTACCATTGTTTTTCCACTTAAAAATGAGTTTCTTTAAATGATACTGATAATTGTAACTAGATACTTGTTTGAGTTTATTATATTTATTGACTGGGGCTTGAGTCCTTCTTTTTATTTGCTTTCCTATGTATCAGTGTACAATGCACAATAAAGCATATTTAAAGAAGTCTCACTGATTTCTTTAAGTTGTGTTCTATGTTCTGACCACTGACTGACTGCACCCTGTTTATGACCAACAAGGTTAAGGTTAAATTAACCTCAGGTAAGTTTTTTCATCCCATGTAATATAATGTGTTGGTGTTATGAAATATTGGTGTCACCCCTACAAAGGCCTGACTGATTGGCGGCACCTGTAAGCATGGACCCTATTACTGTAAGTACAGCTACAGTCAGTAAGTGTCTGCTCCAAGATTCGGCATGCCGTGTTTGACGGATCTGGATAGGGCTCTTGCGATGGCAACTTCAAGCTGGTGTTTCACAAAACCAAGTTTCGGCATTATTTGGAGTGAGCCCTAGTACCATCTCCAAACTGAAGGCCAAATCTGTCTTCTACAGTTTTTCAGTCAAGGTTTGCAGGACAATATGGCTGACAGCTCTCTGCCCAGACAATCCGGAACAGACTGCACACAGCCAATCTCCGGTCTCATAGGGCAGCCAGGAGTCTTGCCATGACTGCCCTTCACCGTCAGGCCCATTTGCACTGGTGTCGGCAACACGTGCACTGGAACCTGAACATGTGGAGGAATGTTATGTTCAGTGATGTTTTCAGATTCTGGACTCATGGGATGGGATGCCGTCCCCCAGCAGTGTGTGAACAGGCTGGTGATTAGCTTGAGGAGAAGGTGCCAGGCTGTTGTGGCTGTGTGGTTTTTCCACATGCTACTGAGGCTTCTGTTTGTGAAATGAATTGTTAAATTGCCAATATGTCTTGTTTCTTCAAACGTCAATCATCCAATACACCAAATACCAAACGAGTCAATGGCAGAATACGCGGTTTGGCATTGGCAGAGAAGATTAGGCAAACATTTCATGGGTGCAACCTACATACTCAGCTCTGCTGCTCATCCCACAAGTGCATGTTCCTTACAAATGGGGCCTTTGAAAGGGAACTAAACAGGCTTTCCAACGGTATAAGATGTATTGCCAAAAAGAATGGTTGCCACAGAGAAATGATCTACCAAACACAAATGTCCTTACTTTTTGTGCTAAGTTTTATTTGTAGTTCTCTACAACCTCTTCCTCTTCAACTAAGATTGAGATGGCATCCAACTCAAGCCTGGCCTTCCTAACGTCCACCATGCATCATTTCCCATTTATTAATCTGGCAGACACTTTTATCCAAAACAACATTTAAGCTACAGAGCTACATCAATAGAATAACATTTAAGCATTGCAGAGGAGACCTTAACTAGGAATTACCACTGCATCTGTCAGTACTCGTACTAGAGGATAAGAGTGTCTACATTTTAAGGACTAGTCGAAGTATAGTAGGAGGAGACGTGGTAGAAGTGGAGGGAAGAGTATGGTAAGTGCATAGCCACATACAAGACAAGGTGGTTGCTCCTGCACCATGTCACAAAGCGGTCCACCAGTTGCCTGTACTCCTCACCATCACTGACACACCCCACAATTGCAGAATCATCTGAGAACCTCTGTAGGTGACATGACTCAGAGTTGTACTAGAAGTCTGAGGTGTACAGTGTGAAGAAGAAAGGAGACAGCATACTCCCCTGTAGTGTTCCTACGCCACTGACCACTTGACCAGACACACCCTTTCAGTTGCACAACCTATGTACTCAAAACTACATGAGGTTGTGGAGGTGTCTACCTGAATCTTCTCATGTAGCAGCATAGGCTGTATGGTGTTAAAACCACTTGAGAAATCAATGAACATGATCCTCACAGTGCTACTAGTCCTGCCCAGGTGAGAGTGTGTTCTGTGGAGCAGGTAGATTATGGCATCCTCAACACCCACCTCTGGGCAGTATGTGAACTGTAATGGATCCAAGTAGCTGGTCATGATGATCTCAAGAGGGCCAAGACCAATCTGTGCAATGTTAAGACAACCGGTTTATAGTATTGAGGGCAGATGGGGAAAGTATTTCTCGGGACAAGAACAAGGCAAGATGTCCTCTACAGCATAGCTACCCTCCCCTGGCTAAGGTTACAAAGGTGCTGTAGAATACTGCAGAGCTTCACCTGGCTCCTGGATACAAACAGGTGGAAGGGACATAATGCAGGCTCAGCATTTCCTGACTAGGGATTGTCCATGATGGAAGGGGGCAGTGATCTATAGCCACAACCACAGAGGTGGCTTGCAACACATGAAATATGTCATATGATATCTACCCCCCATATGAGTTTGTTATCATCCCCTGTATCAAAATAACTTGCCACACACCAACATTTCATAAAAAAACCTTGTGTGACTCATCAAGGCCTGTTTGGCCAATATGGGTGTCTGAGTGGTAGTTTCTAAGGATGTCTGGTGCATCACACTTGCCACAGCAGGTGGTGTCAATGAAATTATTTGCCACAGGTGAGCCCAGCAGTGAAATTGCTTTATTTCAGCACAACATACATTTATGTATCAAGGTCAATTAAAAGGTGTGATTTCTTTAACCAGGGGATTCTTTCATACAGATAAAACACAGCAAAGGTGTTCAGCTTCCCTAATACATTCAGCACTACACAAAACGAACACATGGTAGCGTGAGCAAAGGTACCAAAAAAACAAAAAGATACACAGGAACAGGCGTGCTCAAAATAAAAGACATCTTTGGGTGTGAGTTCAAAGAAAGACATGAAAACATTTTTTTTAAAGCCATGTCTACAAACGGACACGTTTTGGCTCTAGGCCATCATCAGCGTATCGGCCTCAGCATGGCCTAGGGCCCATACGCGTCTGTTGTAGACATGCTCCATTAAATATTTTTGCAAGAGCTAATGCATACGAGTGTGGTTTTCAACTTTAACCAAATAATTTCACATGGCATAACAAATTATTGCAAGTATTGCATATTAATCTAGCTTTGCATTGGATGGATACACAAGACAATGACACCATACCGTATGTCCAATATTAGTGGATGGAGTCCTTCCTCTCTTTGTGTCCCTTAAGATAAGTATGTATTGATCAGTGTGTGTCTTCCTTGGAATAATCCATAATCTATAGTGTTATTTACAAAAAAACAGGTTATCATGACAAAAATGTAGATCCACTGGCCAGCAGCACCTGTTGACCGCTGGTTGATTTGGGCAGAAACCTCTATGGTTGGCGGACCCTAAGGCAAACCCAAGCCATTGCCAGTGTAGTGGTCCCCCTCTGGCCAGACGGACAATCTGAAAACCCATCTGATCAGCAGAAAAGATCAATCCATCTGGTGTCAGTTAGAATGATGCATTGTTGAGCTGTCCGATCACAGGAACACAAGACCCATCTTGTCACAGAAGCAATGGGCAAACCAGTCTTGCAATGTAGAAGACTCTGTGACTATCATGTGGTGTGGCTAGCCAGTGGTCCACTATGTCTTCCTGCTTTGTTGTTGAGCCAACAGCTGACAACCTGGAAATTAAGATATAAAACAGAGATAAAACATTTAAAAGTACCAAGAGAGACTACAATTTATTGACATGTTTGAATGAAGCTGAATACCATGGTTACTGATTATATAATATTATGTGGAGATAATCAGGGTGCACTGCGGGAGGTGTGTATTGTTTGGTCTTTGGCTAAAAAACATGAAGTATGACCTATGTCCCACCTTTCTCCACCGTTCTCCTTTGTAGTACAGTATACAGTATGTACTGTAACCAGCCAATCAACAACCTAGCTCATAGCATAATAATGCATGCCTCATGTTGTGCATGGGCTCTGTAAAGGCCCTACTTCACAGAACGCATTCTGCCAACAAAATGATTGCCCTATCAAAGAACCTAAACTACACTACATACTCAAGCTACAAGACATGCTCATGTACACTATGTAATGTTAATGCTGGGCTGGACTGTAACTCACCTGTGGTGTGCTGGACACTAACTCACCTATTCTGGGGTGGATTCTAACTCACCTATGGTGTGGTTGACCCTATACTCATCTATGGTGGAGTGGAGTCTAACTATTCTATGCTGGGGTGAATTCTGTAATCACCTATGTTTGGGTTGACCATGTAACTTCTTCCAGGCCTCTGCATAGTACTCAGTAGCGTCTCTGCACAAGTGTTCACTTCCAGAGATGTAGCTCAAGTACTCCAGTACTTTACAGCAAGACTGGAGGAGGGATAAAACACACACAAAACCACATCACCAACCAAGCTGCCTTCCTAGGGTTTAAATTAAGAGAAAGAGAACTGTGATGTAGGCCTACAAAAACAAGTACTCCAGCACTGTAATGCAGATCTGAGAGAGGGATAACAACACACACACAGAGATACACACACACACACACACACACACAGCTAGATAGATACACACACACTCACACACACAGATAGTCACACACACACACACACACACACACACACAGAAATAGATAGATACACACACTCACACACACAC
>NW_027468564.1:18350595-18408095 GCF_046254945.1 Alosa pseudoharengus | reverse complement strand
AACA
The DNA here is from genome assembly GCF_046254945.1 of Alosa pseudoharengus. NCBI lineage: Eukaryota > Metazoa > Chordata > Actinopteri > Clupeiformes > Clupeidae > Alosa > Alosa pseudoharengus. The sequence continues at coordinate 18,408,091 of NW_027468564.1, read as the reverse complement.
TCTTTTATTGAAACACTCACACATATCACTGACATGTTCCTCCAAAGCACCTTCTGTCTTGGTTCAAGTCGCAAACAAGGTCTTTTTGATAGGGTGCAGTGGCGAACTTGTTCTAAACGTAATGGCTTCGCCACCATAGCTTAATATATTTTCACTAAACTAACACGCGGAGCAGGCGGAACAAATATTTCTGGCAGGCGGACCGGAAGACTAGAGCAAAAGAGAGAACTTGTGTACCGAAGATGTACTTTCATTGGCTAACCGCCTAGCGTTAACCTCCCGACGCACCGCCGCGCCGCCTTCCCGAGATGCATAGCGGACGCGTTAACTACGCATTGCGCTCTCCATAGGAAATCAATGGGCTATGTGCTGCGCGGTGGCCTTTGCCGCGAATGCGTACCCAATGCGTCATGTTAAACGCCTGTGTGGGTTGCATTGTCCCTCTCGCACGATACAGGTGTACAGCAACTCCTCTAAGCTGGCATTAGATGGGCATGTCACATATTATTGACTTTTTTGGTTAGGCTTATACCAAGCGCACATTTATATTTGAATTAAGATTATGGATCATTTAAAATAAAAGCAAATTGCCCGCACTGTTACTGAAAGCGTCCGATATGTCGCTCTTAGAAAGGCCAAATCCGAATGCGTCCTGTGAAACGCATATGTGGGTTTTATTGAAGAAAGCCATGAGCGTCTCTCTCGCACGGTAAAGGTGTTGGAAACGGCCAATATACTCCTCTATGCGGGCAATAGATGGCACGGGCATGTCACCTGTTATTGTGTTTTTTTTTTTTGTTAGACCTACCAAGCACACGTCCATGTTTAAATTAAGGTTAGGCTACTGGATAATTTAAAACAAAACCAAATTGTCCGCACTGTTGCTGAAAGCGTTGGATATGTCGCCCTTGTATTGCAATTTGGCCAAATCCAAATGCGTCCTGTGAAACGCCCGTGGGTTGCATTGAAGAAAGCCATGAGCGTCTCTCTCGCACGATGAGGGTTTTGAAAATGACCAATCAAATCCTCTATGCAGGCAATAGATGGCATGGGCATGTCACATATTATTGTGTTTTTTGGCCAAGACTAACAAGCACACATTCATGTTTAAATTAAGGTTACTGGATCATTTGAAACAAAAGCAAATTGTCCGCGCTTTTACTGAAAGCGTAAGATATGTCGCCCTTGGATTGAAGGCCAAATCCGAAAGCGTCCTGTGAAACGTGGGTTGGATTGGAGAAAGCCATCTCTCTCTCGCACGGTAAAGGTATTGAAAACGGCCAATATACTCCTCTATGCGGGCAATAGATGGCACGGGCATTTCACCTGTTATTGTGGGGTTTTTTGTTAGACCTACCAAGCACACCAGGTTTAAATTAAGGTTAGGCTACTGGATAATTTAAAACAAAACCAAATTGTCCGCACTGTTGCTGAAAGCGTCGGATATGTCGCCCTTGTATTGCAATTTGGCCAAATCCGAATGCGTCCTGTGAAACGCCCGTGGGTTGCATTGGAGAAAGCCATGAGCGTCTCTCTCGCACAATAAAGGTGTTAAAACGGCCAATAAACTCCTATATCAAAAACGATTAATGACCTCCTGTTTTAACCAATCATCATGGAGGAAACATAACTCGTTGTTGCTCAAACCTTACGTCTGTGCAGTCGTTCAACATTGTGGTGAATTAATGACGAGTGAAGCCCAGAGCGTCTAATAACATCGCGGGTGGTTTTACGCTGAAGTTGGTTGAAAGCCATGAGCGTGCACCTACACGCGAAAGGGTGCTATATGCGTGGATAGAAAACGCCGAAGGACGTGACAAAACGGCCTTATATGACGCCCTGAGATGAGAACGGGTTGGAATATCTTGAGAACTGTAGGGCCTAGGATGACCATTTTTTTCCGTATATTTGCCTCCAGGGGTCATGTTAACCCATTTCATGTGCACACATGTGCACAAACAGATACACACACACACACACATACATTCACAGTAATCATACGTATGACACATACTCACACAGTAGACATATGTACGCTTGCATGCACAGGCACATACGCAGGCACACACACAAGCACGCACACACACACACACACACACACACACACACACACACACACACACACACACACTCACACACACACACCCACACCCACACACATAACATAAACATAACACAAACAATCAAGAATTTCTCAGAATTATGAACAGGCAAGATGGAGGTGGGGTTGTATAAAATGAATTTTACATGTGAAATCTGTGAACTAATCATGTTTTGGTACTTGTTGTCTAGCAGATTCCAGTGAGAATTGAGTGTGGATAATGCAATTTAGTGAGACAGTTAGAATCATATAGGCCTTTCAGCGTGATTTCTTTTTGTGGAAAAAATGTGCTGGAATGGGCGGCGGTCATATTTTGTACCGCTCTGCGGTACATTTAGTTTTATTCAAAATGGTTAAATGCCTAAATCCTATTCACTATTTTGGCTATTGTTTGAAGCCAAGATGCCCACTGAAAAGAGGCGGATTCAGGAGAGGGAGAGACAATTCAGGGAGGCAGCAAAGGGCAGCACATCACTGCAGGGTTGGCTGCGAAAAAGCCAACCAGCAGGTGAGACAGAAACTTTCTGTGATAAAGATGACATGACACTGTGTAAGCGAATTCATTAATTAATCAGACTCATATTTTAGCCTACTAATGGCAATGTTTCATAATTACATTACATTTAAGATGAGGAGCAGTCACAAGCCTCCAGAACATGTGAGGAAAATGTGGACCAGGAGGAGGCACATAGGGCAGGTAGGCCTAAGTGATGATCACCAAATATGAGATGAGAAGACCATGCTAGAAAGTACAGGGTTAACCATACAGACTTACAAAGATGATTAATTAACACGAAAACGTTGCCTGGTGTCCCTTTAAAGAGCTGCATGCTAAATAATTGTAATCTAAAAAAACATAGGCTATCATTTCAAAGATCTTGCCTGAGCAGAACATAAATACCACTAGTGGGCATTAAAATAATAATGATAATGGCAATAACAATAATATGTAATTGGTCAGGGGCCGTATTCACAAAGCCTTTTATCTTACCACTAGGAGTACTCCTAAATAAAAGATTTTAGCTAGGAGTTTTCTCTTAAAAGTTATTCACAAAGCCTTTCAGACCAACTCTTAGTAAGAAAAAATGACAACTCCTAAACTAAGAGTGAGTCTTCGTTGCTATGGATGACGTCATTACTCATGCACGAGCTTGCCTGAAGTGACCACCTTGATTGGCTGATGATTGTAACGCGGGAATGATTCCAAACACCTCCCTTACGATGATGAGTGACAGGTGACAGGTCTGAGAATGTGTGCGCTACACAAGTAGTGCGAAGGACGGATGATGAATAACTTAATAAAAAGGCCTAGCCTAAATGACTAAAGAGTAAGGCAAAACAAATAGCCTAGTAGCCTAATGAAACATAGGCCTACGGATTGATGCAGTATCTTTGCAACATTATTAAATGAATCTGTCACCATATGCCTACGTTTGCAAGGAGGAGAACATTTTAATTTGATTCACAATGAAACGTTACATTTAATGTTAACATGTTAACAATGAGTAGTATTGGTTGTTGTTGGTGGCGTTATTGCATCCCTTTTATGAATGCAAAATTGTTCCCTCACGATTGGAAGCTCCTTTTGCCGCATAGGCTACACATTTCAAAACATCGCAACGTGAAATGCCACAAAAAGCTGTTTGTGAATAGGTCATAGTGAGTTAGGAGTCCTCTCGACTTCTTTTAAGCTGTCCCAGACTTAGGTGCTACTTTTAGGTCTAAAATGCTTCGTGAATTACTTTTAGTGAAAAAAATTAGGAGTCCTAAAGTTAGGAGTGACACGCCCATTATTTTTAGGAGTTGCTCCTAAATTCGCCAGTTAGTAGCTACTTTTAGCCTTAACATTTTTTGTGAATACGGCCCCTGATGATGAGCCCACATTTGGAGAAACCAATCAGTGACTTGATAGGATATTGATAGGGATATTGATGTTGGTGATTTTCATGACTCAAGTCATGTTTTTCTGTGTTATTAGTTAAGGTGATTGAGTGCTGTATTTCAGTGTTTTACTTCTATATATATAGAAGTGTATATATATTTTAATAAAGACCCTGTTATTCTCAGTCCTTCATATAGCCTGTGATATTTTTTTTTTTGTGGGGGGGGGGGGGGGGGGGGGGTGCGGGGTGCCCTTTTTTCAGGTCAGAGCAACTGCCCTTCAAAATTCCTGTGCATGTCCCTGGATGAGGCCCCAACTGTAGCCAGTTTTAAATCTAGACTTAAGACCAAACTGTTTTCAGATGCTTTCTGCTAACTGCACTGTTATAATTTCTGAATCTGTCTTGAAAATTATCTTTCTGAATATTATTGTCTTTTAATTTGTTTTTTTAATCATTCTCTATTTTTGAATGATTTTACCTTTTGTGTTTTATGTTTTCTTTTTATTATGATCTTTGCCTTTTGAACTATTCTTTGACTACATTGCCCTTCTATGCTTTTATTTGTTATTATTGTTTGGTTTTGTTTATATAAAGCACATTGAATGACCTCTGTGTATGAAATGCGCTATATACTGTAGATAAACTTGACTTGTATCTGTGTGTCCAGTGTGTCCTTATGTTACTTTCCATCAGCTAAATACACCCCCTGCTGTTTGAATATAGTAACTACAGGAATTATCTTCCCCCATTACTCTTCTGCTTGATGCACTGGGCTCTTTCTCTCTCTCCCTCACCATGAACATCTGATGCTGCATTGCACCTGTCTGACAGACAGGGGGCATGCCTGTTCCTCTGACAGTAGCATTTTCCGTCTGTTCCAAGTCAGTTTCCACAGTCAGTAGGGTTCTTTGTCCGTTCCACAGTCAGTAGGGTTCTCTGTCCATTCTATAGCCTGGGTTCTCTGACTGTTCCACAGTCAGTAGGGGTTCTATGTCCGTTCTAGGGTTCTCTGTCTGTTCCACAGTCAGTAGGGTTCTCTGTCCATTCCACAGTCAGTAGGGTTTTCTGTCGGTTCCACAGTCAGCATCATCAGGCTGTGCTTATTAAACCCGGGGCGGTGGTACCACTACACTACCACTACACTGGGGGCGGGGCTAGCGTGCAGTAGCCTGAAAGTTGTCGGTTCAATTCCCGGCTTCCACCGTTGTGCCCTTGAGCAAGGCACTTAACCCCTAGTTTCTCATGGGACAATGTGATCCCTTGTAATATAGCTGACATATGTAAGTCACTTTTGTCAAGAAGTGTCTGCTAAATGTAATGTAATGTAATGTAATGTAAACCCGTGGTCTGTGGAAAGACCCAATGTGCCATAAGCTAACCTCAGCTGTTCTCTGTGTGTGTGTGTGTGTGTGTGTGTGTGTGTGTGTGTGTGAGTCTCTGTGTGTGTGTGTCTGTGTGTGTTGTGTGTGATTGGATGACAGGTGTTTTGTATGTACCCCGTCTCTGTCCTTCTCATTTGTTTGTTCCAAAGAATGACATCACAAACAACTTATTTTAAATGAAGAGAATGTTGTCTGTGCAGCAGCAGTATTTGTGCAGATTGTCTTGTTTCACCTTCAGTCCAATGCAAACCCAACCAGTGAAGTGGTCCACAGAACTGTCTCTACAGAGTCCTATAGTCTCTGTGATAAAAGACTGATGAATTTATCCATTAGGACTATCTGTTAAGAATGCGTTCATTAAGACTATCTGTTAAGAATGCGTTCATTAAGACTATCTGTTAAGAATGTGTTCATTAAGACTATCTGATAAGAATGTGTTCATTAAGACTATCTGTTAAGAATGTGTTTATTGGGAATGTAGTCACTGATTGTTTGACTATTTGTCAGTTTCTTCGCTCTTGGTGATATATGCGTTGTACAAGCTAAGTTTGTCAGAAAAAAAGGTGTATGATGATGAATTGTTGACTTGTTTGTTGTGTTGTTTTTAGTCCACTTCTGGTTTTCTGTTTGGCTGTTTAAATCTCAGGGCATGAAAGTTGTCCGTCTGTCTGACCCCTGGCTGAGGGGAACACTGTGTTCGTCACACATGAGAAACTGTTCATGAGATAAAAATGATAACAATAAAAATATTTGTTTGATGCAAAAATTACCCACCAAAATAGAGATTTACTGTGAGAAGTACACTGCCTGCCAAAAAAACTAAAACTCCTTCTTCTTCGTCACTTCTTGCAATGGAACTTCATTCAAAAGTGAAAGCAGACGGTTGATCAGCTGTGTTCTGAAGTTCAGCGTGTGTTGTGAACTTTTTGTTTCTTAGCAAAATCCAGGATGAAACGGTAACAAATAAATGTAGAGTAATATCATGTGGAGTTATTTTTTTTTTTCGTTTTGGCAAGTAACCGTGTAATAAGCGGGATAATGTATAGATGTATATTGGTGTGTCAGGGTCCTAGTGTACGCCTTGTTGGGACTTATTTTCCCGATAATGACCGGTGTTCTATAGCCTACATCCCTTACAAATGATGTGGGTTTGCCCCAACTCTCCAAATCCAGGCTCTGTGAGTTCATGTGGGAAATCACCTGACTACTCACTGGATGTACTAAATAACCAGGCTATATAAGCTACCTTTACTTTTTTATTTGCTGTGACGATGGGGTATTTACATGTCCATCAATATGAGTTAGTGTTTTCCTCTGTGTTGAATTCTGTATTATTGAGATATATCTGAATAGCTGGCTTACAGAAATAGGCTACCACTACACCATTTACTTGGCAGTATCCATGGCAACATGGTTATGTGCATCTGTGGTGGTCATTTTGCCTTTCTCACCCCATCTCTCTCTCTCTCTCTCTCTCTTTCTCTCTCTCTCCATACTCACTTCCTCTCACTTTTCACTGACCTACAGTACCCTCCAGAATGATTGGCACCTCTGCTAAAGTTGACTAAAAACCTGTATCATCCATAATCTGTTGGTGATTTATTGTAATCTCACGATGAAAAAAAAAAATAGGAAAAATCCAACCTTGAAGGGAAGCAAATTTATTCTGAGAAAAAGGAAAATCTCATAAAGAAATATATATTATTTATCCAACGTTGAAAAATGACTAGAGGATTTAGCCTCTGTGTCACTTCATTTTCATAGTGAAAAAGAAAGTCATGAACTACTGCTGAAAGTTCAAAGACACTCTGATTAACTTAAATAAGTTGAAATTAGTCAAGTCAAGTAAAGTTTATTTATAGTGCATTTCATACACAGAGGTCATTCAATGTGCTTTACATAAACAAAACCAAACAATAAATAAAAGCATAGAAGGGCAATATAGTCAAAGAATAGTTCATTATAGATAGGACAATTCTTCTGTTAGGTTTTGTATATAAGATTTTTCTAGGGGTGCCAATATTTGTGAGCAACAGGTTTTTGTTAAAAAATATTTATTTCTTTAAAAGATTTTGCTTTATCTCAGAATAAATTTGCTTCCCTTCAAGGGTGGATTTTCCCTCATTGTTTTCATTGTGAGATTACAATAAAACACCACTTTAAACAAAACTAGAACACTGAAGTTCAGAATTCATATTTTTAGTAAAATAGCGGGTATTTGATATATAGGTCAATCCATATATTTGATTGCCACATGCAAACTATAATATATTACAGTAAATGGTTGAATTTATTTACTAGAGTAATTAACTCCCATAAGCATGGAACTTAGTAACAGTCTAATACAATTTCCACATAGCATTTGATCACAATAACTGCGAGAGTTTGAAAATAAGGTTCAAGAAATAATTTCCTCTTTAAAACTTGGGTAGTACACTTTTAAAACTAGACATACAGCATATGATGATAGAGCATTCTAGAACTTATAGAACTTATATTTGTGACTTCACCGTGTACAGCAGACACAGGAGATAGAAGTGTGTTGAGTTCAGGTGCTGAGGGCAGCCATCTCCACCTCATCTCCACTCTGCTGACCCTCTCTGCTCTGAGGTCCAGAGGTCTGCTCTCCTCTTCTGCTCCTCAGCTTGAACCAGATCACAGCAGTGACCAGCCCCAGCAGCACACAGCCTGCACACACTATTGGAAGTACAAAGATGTAGTAATTATAGTGAAAGCTGTACACAAGGTGGATCTCTCCCTCATAACAAACCCTGACATTTGACTTGTCCTCTCCGTAGACTCTCCATGTGTACACGCCACTGTTCTCTGCTGTGAGGTTGGATATAGTCAGAGAGTGATTAGGGTGTAAACTGGACACTGTCACTCTGCCCCTCAGATCCTCAGGCATGAGCACAGTTTTATTGTACTGTAGATTAAAGTCTAGAATCAGAACCGGTGCTTGTAGAACTTTCTGACGGTACCACTGAACCCCTTCCAAAGACCGAAAGACATTCAAGTCAGCACTGTGTTCCAGAATCACACTTTCACCGTGAGAGAACATCACATCCAATTGGGAGAGTTTGGTGCAAACATAGAGGATCATGTTCTTTATTGGGTTACGCCCCTCACATCTATACCTCCCAGAGTGCTGTAGTGACACAGAGGGAATGATGAGGGAGTTGTCCCCAGTCTGGCTGCCGTTGAGCATGTACTGATCACTCTGATTGCTGTTATGCCTGACATCCCCATTGGGAGTGAACCACTGCATTCTATTGAGGGACTCTCCTTTTCCAATGCAAGAAAGAGTCACATTCTCCTTTTCATGAGCAAAGACGTTTTTAGGCAATATTTCCAGAGTCCTTAGACTATAACTTTGGCACTGTCTTCCTCTCCATATAATACAACAGAAATCAGTAGAGTCATCATCACGTGTAACCCCAGACAGTGTGACCTGAGAGTTGTTGAGATCCACCTGCAGTCTGCCCCTCAGATCCTCCACGAGTGGCTCCAGTGAAACATCGGTGTCCAGGACCAGATTCTTCCTCATGGAATTTACGGACCGCTCGAATCGGTGTATCTCTATTCTGCTGCTATGCAGCGAGGGCTCCAGTCTACACAGTACAGTGCTGTCATCATGCATTACTGGTTCTTTGAATGGCTTTTCATCACATTCTGCACAGACAGTGAGATGGAAGCTTTTTGTTTGTATTGGTTTCTTTATGCTTTCAGACATCATATCCTTCCTGTATTTTCCAGAATGGGACATAGTGAGATTTTCCATTTCAAACTCCTGATAGCCAATACATTTTACATTGTATCCATTTGGCGGTGGTCGTCTGCTTTCTCTGCAGTCGAGCAACAGCAGATCAGTGGGATAGACCCTGTACAAAATGGAGTACGTACTCTCACTGGCCCCGACTACACCGGGATTAACAAATTCCCTGAAGTAAACACGTCCTCCTTCAGGCCCAAACACGTGATATGGATCTTCAGAGCCTTGACTGAGGTGGGTGCCAGCGATGAAAACCAGCAGGAGGAATCCACTCACGCACACTGCAGTCTCCATTCTGAGTTCTGTGTTGGAGTTGTTCAGTTTAGTCTTCTGATACTAACAGGCAGATTGTGAGCATTTCAGCAACTCCTCTAATTTCATTTCTGCTTTCCTATGTGTACACTTGTTTGTGACTGGTTGAATAGGTTGCATGTAGAAGTACAAGATCATGTTTGACACACTAGATCAAGTGTGTGTGTGTGTGTGTGCGTGCGTGCGTGTGTGTCTGCTTTGTACTTTGCACCCTCTCTCTACACACACACAGGGGCGCCTGCAGGAATTAATGCTATGGTACGCACACTCATCACCCCCCCCCCCCCCCCCCCGTAAAAAAAAAAAATCACTCGTGAACAATATTTGTCCGTTTTAGGTCCGTGCATTGGTCAGCAAAAAAGTAGCCTACATAGCATAACAACATCCACATGCAATAATACAACGACAATGTCTACAATGACCTACTCATTTGGACAACTTGATACAGCCCTATACAGGCTAAAGTTACCTTTAGTTTTGTTCTATTTTGTTCTAGCGTAACGTGACGTCTGGCTTTAGTGCAGTCTAACGTTCTGACAAGCACACCAATTGCCTACCTTGTTCTTGCCCATCTGGAATAACTCCTAGCTTTGCTGCCTCCATCCTTTGTTTTCGTTGTTTAAACTTGTGATATCCATTGATGAGTATTGAGTTAGTGAATTAGCTCAACATTGTGTGCTGATAACCATAGATAGCCGAGTAAAAGAAAACAACTGCGTGCGTCTTCTCTCTCCTGCTCAAACAAAATGTGTGCACGTTAATTTTGATAACGTGTTCACTAACTTTACGTAATAGAAAATGGTAAATAGCCTGATGGCATGCAGCTAATGGGATACTGTGCATAGTTGGGAAGGTATGGTAGGCCAATTTGGTGTGAATACACACACACACAAGGGAAATTTTCTGTTGTTGAGTAGCTTGATGGCACAGTGTGTATGGACGTACACCTGCAGGCGCGCCTGCACACACACACACACACACACACACACACTGAGAATTTGAACAACTCATCTTTTAACATTCTGGTTTCCTGTCTTTATGTATGTGCATGCACTTGTGTGTGTGTAATTTGACAGATTGCATGTGTGACATTTTCTAAGCATTTATAAGCACCTTTCAAGTTAACCAAGTACAATTAAAAAGTTCAAGGATGTTATCACTGTTAGACATTTCAGCAATTTCTACAGTACTTTACTTCATATCACACAGTAAAATACTTTAAATGATTATTTCAGTAAGTTATTGTAAATAAGCATTGTAAGTGTGGTAAGTCACCAAGTTTTTTAAAATTGTGGTAAGTTACCAGTTTTTTTTTTTAAATGACGGTAGTCTACGTCACCTGCGACCCCACACAACACAAGTCAGTTCGTTCCTCTACAATGGATGCTGTTTCGCCACTGGAATCGAGAGAGAGATATGGACTAAAAGATAAATGTAGCCTACCGTAACAAAACAGACACAACCCTGTTCATAGGTCTTCTTTTCATCAATGTTTGGTAAAATAGCAGCTATCGATATAATAAGACACCGCCAACTTTCTGCCGACAGAGTGAACAGACATAATTCACATTCACATACAGTGATGGCCAAAAGTGTTGGCACCCATGCTAAAGTTGACTGAAAAGAGGAATATAAAATCATCTTTTGGAAATTGATCTTAATGCCTTATGTGAAAAATGAGGAAATATATAACCTTTAAGGACACCAATTTTCTTAGTGAATGAATAATGTATCATAAATAAATAAATGTTCTTCCTTAAAATACAGGGGTCATAAGTATTGCCACCCCTATGTTAAATTCCCATAGAGACAGGCAGATTTTTATTTTTAAAGGCCAGCTATTTCATGGATCCAGAATACTGTGCATCCTGATAAAGTTACCTTGGCCTTTGGAATTAAAATAGCCCCACATCATCACATACCCTTCACCATACCTAGAGATTGGCATGGTGTTATTTCAGTTAGCTGGTTTGATTTGCATTGAGCTCAATGAGCATGAGCAAAGGCATTAAGATCAATTTCCAAAAGATGATTTTATATTCCTCTTTTCAGTCAACTTTAGCATGGGTGCCAACACTTTTGGCCACTGTAACTTAAAAGCTAGCCAAATGAGCGTGTTTACATGCACCCTAAAAAACAATTACTGGCAATAATCGGGTAACTGGAATAATCCGTTATTCTGTGTTTACATGCATTTAAGAAATCCGATTACCAAAACCGAACGTGTTTACATGATTCGGTCAATTGTCAGGTTTTTCTTCAAGTTTGTGATATAAAACCGTGACGTAAAACTGTCATCAAAACTTGTTGCTGGTTACTTTGTCATGCGCAGTGGTTACGCGGTTACTACCAGTTGCTACTGAGCTGTGAAGAATGGTGTCGTTAGCGTCTGTACAGGTCAGGGCCGTCATAATGTGGGTTTTGCTCAACATTATAGCTCAGAACACGGCTGCCTTACTTCTGGCACTGCACTCAAACAGACAGAAGATCCGCATTTATACGCCAGGCTACTCCAATCAGCGTTATCAGCCTTCCTCCACTCCCGCCCAAGACTCGAGCCTGTTGGATGCGAGTCAGGAGCAAAGATTGGTGGCATGATGAAGTCCTGAGGGAATTTTCTGATCAGGAGTGGAGAGAAAATTTCAGGATGTCTAGGAGGTCTTTCATGAAGCTGTGTGGCATGACAAAGGATGGGATGAGCCCGGCAGGGGCGTCACTAGACCTTATTCACTGGGGCACGTGCCTTACTAAAAGTCTCTAGTGCCCCAGTAAAATTCTAGCGCTGCTCTCGCTGGAAACGGCATTCATGAATGCATTTCCGTGCCTGCTTTAGTCATGACTCGAGCCTGTCACTTACCAGCCAATAAAAATAAAAAAGGAAAAAAAGAAAAGGGCCATAATAGCCAATCAGAAAATAGCACCTCTGTAGCTGGGTAAGATTGAACGCAACATCCAATGAAAATCGTTCACATGATTCTTCCGAGTGTTTCGTTGTATTGTGGAAACTGCTGGAGCTCATCACATCACTTTAAGCGCAGAGTAAGTTGTCCCCTGTTTTAATGTTACAACAAATTCACAGCTTGTTTGACAGAAAAAATGACAAGTCGATCGCTGTTAGAGAATGTTGCCCACATAATTAGCATCTGTTTTTCAATGCTTAGCGTCATTGTAGCCTAAATTTAGCAACAGTTTACCAGCTAGTGCTCTCTCCTTCACACACACACTATGCGTAGGCTGCATGCACACATGCGGAGAATTAATAATGATTTACGTATACTGTAGAGAGAGTAGTCCTGTAAAAGTAGCTTATACTGTTTGTGAAGCTGTCCTACTGTAAAACTAAACATAGCCTTCTGATAAACTATTCAGAGATGGACTTTAAGAAATTCTTCCTGAGCAGAGGGAGAGGAACAGTGAGGAGAGATGAGGATGAGGGAGGTATGATAATTGCCCACATTAACGATAACATTAGCATTTATGTTGGTAGCCAGCCAGTGCTGTGATTTGATCTATGGTTTAATGGCAAACTTAAAAAAGTTTGCTGCATTTGCAAGGCTACATTTGGAAATTATCAACAAAAGTCAGTATGAAGGCTTTAGTAGGCTATTTAAGCTACAAAGAACTGCAGTATTGCCAGGATGACTATAGGACCTTTGCCTGGGAGGGAAGTATATCGCAATTTTGACAAAAAATAAGCTTCCCTTGTGTTAGTAGGAAAGCCTATTAAATTCATGCAGTGAGTATAGGCCTACTTATGCCTATGTGTTTGAATGTTGCTGGATAGTGGCTGCTACAACAATTGAGGGAGAGTGCTGGTCCTACAGTATGACAGTGACAATTATGATTTTGAAGCTTGTAGCCTACCCGTAGGCTAGCCATTTATTTCATATTGCGCGCACATTTTTTTTTTTTATGTAGGCTATTGGGAGTTGGGGGCCTGTGCCCCAGCAAAGCTGTAGATCTAGAATCGCCCCTGGAGCCCGGCCCCCGACGACATCACAGTACGTCCAGCCATCCCACTTGAAATGAGAGTCGCGCGCTACACAAACTTGCCAGCTGCGGAGAGTAGCCTACAGATTAGTTGCAAATCAGCTTGCAGTAACAGAGACTGAGCCTGTGATTCTGTATTTATGTTTGTCTTCTGATTTCCTGTCTGTATGCATGTGCAGCAGGAGAAATGTTTTGTTGTGTTCTGTTGATTTGTGATGCCTAATTACTTGTCTGCTGCAGTCTGTTCAATGTGTTTCTGCACAGAACCGAGCGCTAGCTGGGTCGCAGTTGCAGTGCGATTTGAGCCGTGATGTGCATATGACGGAGGCAGTGTGGCTGCTGTAACCTGTTAACAAGTACTGGGTCCTCCTTTTCAGAGTCTGGTGGGTGGTCACCCTACTCTCTTCCTGTCCCTGTCACATGCACACACACACACACACACACATAAGCTGATGCCAGCAAGTCTCACCATTTGGTTGCTATCTATAGGCAAAGATTTGGGATATCCTCATTTTGGGCCATTTGACCTCACTGTTAGCCACAAGTGTTCTCCTTTTCAGAGTCTGGTCAGTGCGGTTTGAGCCTTGTCAGTGGTCACATGTAGCCTCCACTTCCCCTTTTAAACACAAAAAGGGACCATCACCCACTCTGTTCAATGTGTTTCTGCACAGAACCGAGTGCTAGCTGGTCTGTTCAATGTGTTTCTGCACAGAACCGAGCGCTAGCTGGTCTGTTCAATGTGTTTCTGCACAGAACCAAGTGCTAGCTGGTCTGTTCAATGTGTTTCTGCACAGAACCTAGTGCTAGCTGGTCTGTTCAATGTGTTTCTGCACAGAACCGAGTGCTAGCTGGTCTGTTCAATGTGTTTCTGCACAGAACCGAGTGCTAGCTGGTCTGTTCAATGTGTTTCTGCACAGAACCAAGTGCTAGCTGGTCTGTTCAATGTGTTTCTGCACAGAACCAAGTGCTAGCTGGTCTGTTCAATGTGTTTCTGCACAGAACCTAGTGCTAGCTGGTCTGTGTTTCTGCACAGAACCGAGTGCTAGCTGGTCTGTTCAATGTGTTTCTGCACAGAACTGAGTGCTAGCTGGTCTGTTCAATGTGTTTCTGCACAGAACCGAGTGCTAGCTGGTCTGTTCAATGTGTTTCTGCACAGAACCAAGTGCTAGCTGGTCTGTTCAATGTGGTCAAGTGCTAGCTGGTCTGTTCAATGTGTTTCTGCACAGAACTGAGTGCTAGCTGGTCTGTTCAATGTATTTCTGCACAGAACCAAGTGTTAGCTGGTCTGTTCAATGTGTTTCTGCACAGAACCAAGTGTTAGCTGGTCTGTTCAATGTATTTCTGCACAGAACTAAGTGCATTACACGCACCTCAGGAAATGAATAAACTACTATTTGTCAGTTTATTCGCTCTTGGTGATACATGCGTTGTACATGCTAAGTTTGTCAGAAAAACAAGGTGTATGATGATGACTTGTTGACTTGTTGGGAACACACACACGTACACAGCACACACATACACACAGCACAGACACACACACACTCAGACTAATAATAACAAAGAAAATGTAAGAATAATAAAACTCAATTTGACCCCTGCACCTGCCTATTTTCTGTGATGATGTCCATTCATATTAGTTAATGTTTTCCTCAGAG
Organism: Alosa pseudoharengus; assembly: GCF_046254945.1. NCBI lineage: Eukaryota > Metazoa > Chordata > Actinopteri > Clupeiformes > Clupeidae > Alosa > Alosa pseudoharengus. Next base: position 18,392,996 of record NW_027468564.1, on the reverse strand, counting down.
TTGAATTCTGTATTATTATGATATATCCGAAACTGACTTATAGAAATCACTACACCATTTACATGGCAGTAGCCATGGCAACATGGTTCATTTTGTGAGCACACCAGGGGCGTGCAGAGACCTTTGAAGGGGTAGGGGCTCAAATTTTAAAAAAGGGCACATGGAACAACATTTTCAGAAAACGGTTTAACTTTATTTAAAACTTAATTTTGATTACAACCCAATAGAGAATACATAGGCTACATGCAAATTATATCAAAATAATTCCTATTCCCTAGCCTATAAAGCTTTAATCATCTGAACCTGAGCTGGACATTTTTTTTTTTTTTTGCATTTAAATTCTAGCATCATGCTATTTCAATGATGATGGTGGGACAGGCTATTATATGGTTTAGCAATTTGCAAAGTAGTCTAATGTACTGATAAACATTTTATACATTTTCATATTTATTCATTATGTATCAAGAAGAATGGGTGTAAATAACAGACAGAGCTGTAACACATTTTTTTCATTTCTCTCCTTGGTTCTGAAAATTCAATAGGAGTGCATGTACTGTAGACCTACTGTAGCCAGGGCACAGACAGATAGGTCTTTTCAGATTTCATTAGGCTATTGTCTACACAGAGATCTATAGCAGAGCTATAAGGCTACATCTTATTGATTAAATTCAAAGCTAATTTTAATAGCCTAGAAATCTAGACGCACCCTAGCGGCAGCAAATATGTTATTGCCTAGTCTGGCTTGTCAGGCGATAATTTTAATGTTTATCACATTGAACTACCACCATTAGCAAGCTGGTGTCTTGCAGATTCACGTGCTGTGCGTGTGGCCACTGAGTGAAATGACGCGTAATGTAGCCTACTGTAGCTAAACAGAGAACGACGTGTGGAGTTGGGTTAGTTAAACAACTACAGTAGCCTATGTCGTCGGCTTATGACGATTTAGAAAAGGTTTGCCTACTCTGTTTTATGAACTAGGTCTACTAACCTAAGCTAGGCTACTATAACATAGTAACCTAAACAGAATATGTTATGAACGTTCAGCCTTAGATTTTCGAAGCTGCCAGGTTATTGAAATGGATGGTTAAAACGGGTTTGATAGCCTACTTCATTAAACGCGAAACAAATTTAAACATGTTATTCTCTATCTCTAAGCTGAATACTATTGCATGTTCAGATAGGCTAACTGCCAAGTGACCTTACCGTGCTCCCAACCGTCTCCTGCAGCACTGTGCCTGCGTGCACCTTCTGAGAGTTCACTGAATGTATGACGTCACGGATTGGTGGCCGCAAGGCATTTCAATTAACACAGAAAATTGTTATTTTTGTAAACTTCTAATTTCACAAACTATTAATGAGACATTTTAGCTAATATTCACGTTGGAACTAGCGGAAGTATTACAAATTTTAAAAAGTAAAAAACGGGTCTTGTCAAATGGCACTTGGACATCAAAGGGGCAAAAGGGCAGGTGCTAGAGCCCCTGTAGCCCCCCTTCTCTGCACGTGCCTGGAGCACACACCCAATCATGCACAACACTAGAGTATGTGTGTGTGTTTATGAGTGTGTTTGTGGTTTGTGTTCCGAATCCGACCTGTGGTCATCTCACCCCATCTCTCTCTCTCTCTCTCTGTCTGTCAGTCTTCAGTTCTATCAATCTAAACAAAGACAAAATACCCCAAAATATGTGTAAAAACAGACCATTTCAACTGGACACATTATATTTATTCATTCAGCAGATGCTTTTATCCAAAAAGCTTTACAAAAATGAGAAATGGCATTCAAGCTACAATGCAGAGGAGACCTTATGGAATTACCACCACATCAACAAGACTATTACTAGAGGATGAGATTGCTGAAGTTATAGCTACTATAGTCAAAGTGTAGTAGAAGGAGAAAGTGGGAAAAGATGGAGGTTGCTTCATCCAAGCAGATATGTCAGAGAAACAAAGTGATATGAGCCATGTAAGTAAGGCGCCATGTTTGTTACTTTAAACAAAACTAGACCACTGAAGTTCAGAATTCATATTTTTAGTAAAATAGTGGGTATTTGATATATAGGTCTACAGCAGACACAGGAGAGAGAAGCGTGTTGAGTTCAGGTGCTGAGGTCAGCCATCTCCACCTCATCTCCACTCTGCTGACCCTCTCTGCTCTGACGTCCAGAGGTCTGCTCTCCTCTTCTGCTCCTCAGCTTGAACCAGATCACAGCAGTGACCAGCCCCTGCAGCACACAGCCTGCACACACTATTGGAAGTACAAAGATGTAGTAATTATAGTGAAAGCTGTACACAAGGTGGATCTCTCCCTCATAACAAACCCTGACATTTGACTTGTCCTCTCCGTATACTCTCCATGTGTACACACGTTGGGTTGCAACCTGGTACACACCACTTTTCTCTGCTGTGACACAGAGCATTATTACTCTATAATCCTAAGCCCAAAAAAGACCTGGATTCACTTGATAATTGCCATCCTATTAGCCTATTAAATAATGATTACAAAATACTTGCCTCTGTACTTGCTAACAGGTTGAAGAACGTCCTAGAGACCATAATTGATGAAACTCAATCAGCAGAGCCGGACAGTAACGGAGTAGCCTACATTTACTTGAGTATAGTACTTGAGTACAATTTTGAGGGATCTGTACTTTACTCGAGTATCATTTTTGGGGAGTAGCCTACTCATGACTTTACTCAAGTACATTTGAGAGGCAAATATTGTACTCTTTACTCCACTACATTTCTATCCATAACCGTGAGACCCGTTACTACCTAAAAGGAAAAAAGAAAAATCTCAGAAACCCTCAATTTGTTGTTTCCCTCTCAAACGTGATTGGATTGTGCAGGCGGCAGGCGCCACTGATTGGGACAGCCTATCAGCAATCACCTTCAGCTTTCCGCCAAAGTCAACTCCATGGTCAGATTTAGATCAGAGACGAAACCCTAGCAGGTCCATCCCGGGAATGTGCCAACCTGTGGCCCCACCTCGCCAGACTATTTAAAATTTCTGAACAAGTTAATGATAGTTTTCAATTACAAAATAGTATTTTGTATTTGAAATACGTATTTTAAATACATGTATTAGAAATACTGCCCATCCCTGGCAACATGGTAAAAAGATGAAAATGACTGAAATGATTTTACTGAAAATGACTGAAATGATTTTACTTCCAATTCCTTTTACATTCTCCAAGGTATTAACGTTAACATTTTTCATAACTCCATGTAGGACGTTTCTGTACATATAAATGTAAGCACTGTGGCAGTAGTAATGCAATATTTAGAAAATGTAGGCTACTCTTGTACTCTTGATACTCAAGTACTTTTAAAAACAAGTACTTCAGTACTTTTACTCAAGTAGACATCTGACTGTTGTACTTTTACTTGTACTTGAGTAAAATTTAGCAAAGGGTATCTGTACTTTTACTCAAGTAATGAAGCTGTGTACTCTGTCCGCCTCTGGCAATCAGGCTTTATGCAAAACCGTCAAAAAATCACCAATAACATACGTCTGGATCTACAGTAATAGACTACAATGAACTTGCTGATGATAATAGCTTAATTCTATTTCTTGATTTTTATAAAGCCTTTGATTCTGCAGAACACCCATTCATTTTCAAAGCATTAGATAGGCCTATGTTTGGGTTTGGTGATTATTTCTCTAGTATTGTTAAGACATTGTATAAAAATGGCAACAGCTGTGTTAAACTGAAACATGGTACGAGTAGCTGCTTTTGTGTAGCACGTGGAGTAAAACAAGGCTGCCCAGTCTCGCCTTATTTATGTCTCCTGGCCTCTCAGCTGCTTACCAGGGCTTGTTAAGCTAAGCGAAGCTAGCGAAGCGGTCATATAGGGATTGTCAAAGGTTTTTTTTTTTTTCCCCGTCATCTACTTCCTGAATTTTTGGTCAACGATACCCAGGACACCGAACCACTGGGGCACATGAAATTTGGTGGGTATGTAGCCCCACTAGACTTTTACGGAAAAATTTTGTTTCGTAGAATTGCACTTTCTGTGCAGCCGCACACACACACTCAGGCATGCCAAACAAGCATACACAAAAGTTTCAAGAGTGGGGGATGGAGTAAAATATGGAGACAAATTGAAGTGTGATTTTTTTTTGCCGAACGGATGTACAGGACTGAGCGGCGGTCATATTTTGTACCGCTCTGCGGTACATCTAGTTTACAACAGAGTAACTTGCAGGGGATCTCTATAGCAGGCCGTCAAATTCTCATTAGTCAATTAGCTGATGATACTACGCTTTTCCTCAAAGAGAACTCTCAGGTGTCTCAAGCCATCTCTCTTATCAGAAACTTTTCCAGAGCACATCAGGATTATGCCTTAATATTACAGTAATCGTCATCAGGATTATGCCTTAATATTACAGTAATCATCATCAGGATTATGCCTTAATATTACAGTAATCATCATCAGGATTATGCCTTAATATTAATAAATGTGAGCTACTATTTCTAAGAAATAAGAAAGCTTCCAACATTTGTGGTGTACCAGTCAAAGATGAAGTCAAATACTTAGGGGTATCAATTCATAGGAATGAGAATTCTGTAAATTCTAATGCTAACTTTGAACCTGTTATTAAAAAAAACACAATCCAGATTAAACTGCTGGCTACAGATATATCTTTCGTTAAGGGGAAGAACTCTATTGACAAAAGCCGAAGAAATCTCAAGATTGACATATCTTGCCTTGGCTCTCCATGTCGATAGCCCTCTTGCCAAAAAAATAGATCAAATGTTGACTGATTTCTTATGGAGAAATAGAACCCATTTAGTGGAGCAGTTAAGTTCAAATAATGAGAAGTATTGTGCATTTTATGACTAAAGCATGAAATTTTGTTTAGTGTCTCTACACACCTTGAAGTTTATTTTCAGACGTGGAGCCACTTCAGATCTGACCTCTGTGGCTAGATATTTGCTGTATAATATACACATCTTTAAGGAGTAAAATATTTGTACAAGTCATTCCAGAATTCTACTGTGAAGATCTAGAACTTACATTAACTGCCATTCAAACTGGTTGCTTGAGTTCATTATGACAGTTTCAAATGGAACCTTTAATTGGCAACATTCTAATCATATACAAATGTGATTTCTTTTTTCACCTTTAGACCTATAGTTTGGCAAACTAAATTAAGTAAGTTCTGATCATTAACTATATAAAAAAAAAAAAAAGTAAGTTAGAATGGCAAATAATAATACATATAAAAAAACGCAAGGTTGTAGTAAGACGTAGTAGTAATAGCACATGAGGCAGTATTATTGCACATTTTATTAATGTATTAAGCACTGTTCCTTCATTAATATTGGAAATTTGCCTAATTTATAAAGTTATAACAGATATATAGATCTAGGCAAGATGTACAGTATAACCAGACTTAAGGGCTCATGCACAGGTGAGAGAAACACTTCTAACATTCAAGAGGATATCAGAGATGCTCTCATGAAGGCCTGTGACCACGATCATGACAGTGATGCTATGCATTTGGTGAGAGCAGCACAAGTGGTGCGCAAAGAGATTTTTGATTCTATGTTTCACTTTGACGACTCATTCCATCCCAGTAGTCAGAATTATTCTGTCCCACCATCACTTTTTGCATTGATGTCTATGATCTTCGATGGAGCAAACATCAAACACCAAGCTCAACACAGACCACCATGACTACAAACATTTAAAAGAAACACCCAGCAATTCTGAAAGAATTCCATGCTGGGAGGTTCATTGTGCATAAGACATGCAACAAGTTCTCAGCCATTGTAATAGACCAGTGTCATGAACAGAACAATGCACTCATCAAACGATCTGGTGGACCAGGTAGACTAACAGAGAATCCCGGGGCACTGCGATGCTGGATGGTGGCTTGGCCCGGCCCTGAAATTGCCAGAATAATTATTGAATTTGAAAATGGAAGGTCACCACAACCTGAAAACCATCACCAGCATTGAGCAGCATAGGAAGCATGTTAGGTCCCTCATAACAGTGATTGAGGAGATGGGTAACCCATTTCTTGAAGAGAGCCAAGATCTGCTGGTCCTTGATACCAATGACATCAAACTGCATGGGAGACATGGAAATCTTCCACAGAAGTTACTGAAGCTTTCAATGAGCTCATGCAATTGAAGAATGATCGATCAGAGTGAACTGCTGGAGCGCTTTATAGTGCTAATGTATAGGACAAGTGACATCATGGTGAATGAGGCCAGAAAACCTGTTTGCAAAGAAATCTAGAGTTTTAGAGAACATCCCACCCACAAAGGCTGCACTTGAGCAACATATTAAGCGGGCCAAACCATAATGCATAAGAAAGACTTAATAAACTAATGTTGAACAGATATGCCTTTAGACCCCTCTTGAAAGACCCAAAACTATCTCAGGAACAGAGAGCACTGGGCAACTCATTCCACTAACAAGGAACCACTGAGGAAAAGAGTCTTGAATTTGACCTAGCGTTTATGTCTGGTCGACACAACATCATCAGAAGTCAGGAACAGATGTATATAAACTTAGTTGTGCAGTGTTGACATCATGAATATAAACTTTCTTTTTACAACTATCAATCCAGTTGCTACAGCTTTCATATCCATTATATGCATAGTAAACATATAAAGTCCAAGAACCACAACCATATAAGGTGAAGATAAAATCAATCCCAAGAGGAAGTACACAGACACATAATGCAAGTAAGCATTGAGTTCCCAACTTTGTGACACCTCCAAGTGGGCAGGTCAAAACTAAAGTAATCAATTTTGCATTGAACCAGGAAAGGAGATATGTCTACTCTCTAAAATATTCTATATATTTTAATAATGGTATTCTCCTTAATGGTAGCCTAATCCTTAGACTAGAAAATCCAGACCCTGATAATCTAGAAACTGGCCCAATTCAAGGGGCGGCACCAAGCATGCATTTGAAAATCTCACTGCACGCAATTGGATAACACTACGACCAATGTTTACTGACTAATTCCGGACTTCGACGCAATTGGATAACACTATGACCAATGTTTACTGACTGATTCGTTGCAGCGCTGCCGTCATTTGTTTAGCTCGCCTCTGGCCCGCCTATATCAGATACACCGATGTGATTGGTTACACAAGATGCAAGGGGTAAAAGTAACGTGCATTAATACTCATTGCCGGAGTCTCTTGCAGAGAGAATTCAAATTATGCTCTTGTGAGAACTCTGGATTTCCAGGGTAGGTGATCCTGACAATTCTCTGAAACTCTTACACAGTAATTTTGCTTATCAGTTGTTCTACCTCATACAAATCCAAAAAAGCCACAATAAACAGTAATGAGAAAAAAGAAACATTATAAACAGGAAAGTAGCATTTACCCATAATCCCTAACTGCTTTGTATCAACTGTGCCACTAGTTTATGGGACAATAACACCGATTTCTAAGTTATTTGAACAATTGCCGTGAATCATAGTCAACTTCAGACATTCAGACAGGATGGCAGCCATTCTAGACCACTCTTCCAGAGGCCTCCCATGGCTGTTATGAACCGATCCATTGTGGCTGCAAAAGGGTGTACTATGCGTTGCAGGTGCAAGAAGGCTGCCTTCAAGTGCACTGATCTTTGATCTTGCTCAGGAGACTGTTAGCCTGGACACAGCCAATAGAGACATGACATTAAAAAAGGAAAACATTGTTGAGACAAATACTTGTGTTTTTTTGAAAGGGGTCCTTATTTAATTGCTCTTTATCATATTATGTACTATCTACCATTCCACTATGTATCTATCTATCTAATTGCATAGCAGTATAGGCCTAAAGGTGAAAAAATTAATCACATTTGTATGTGATTAGAATGTTGCCAGTTAAAGGTTCCATTTGATACTGTCATAATGAACTCAAGCAACCAGTTTGAATGGCAGTTAATGTAAGTTCTAGATCTTCACAGTAGAATTCTGGAATGATTTGTAAAAATATTTTACTCCTCAAAGATGTGTATATTATACAGCAAATATCTAGCCCCAGAGGTCAGATCTGAAGTGGCTCCACGTCTGAAATTAAACCTTAGGGGGTGAAGATTATATGGTGAAACTTTCATGCTTTAGTCATAAAATGCACAATTGTTTTGCTTATCAGCCTAACTAATTATGTTACAAATTCTGTCTTGATGAATACAAATGCGTAATAACTCGTCTTCTATATGGAATTTTATCCCTCAATACATATTCTCCAAAGTGGGTGGGCTGAACTTTCTTCTAATGTGCAATTACAACATAAACAAAATCCCAATTAAATTAGCCAATTTTCACAAACAAGTACTTTTAGCCTGGTCCTTAATTTACAAACATAACTTCTCCCCACATAAATATCTCATCTGGAACAACCAAAATATCTTATATAAAAACAAATCTCTTTATCTAGACAACTGGGTAAAACATGGTATCCTCTTGATCTCTGAACTTGTAAATCCAAATGGTCTTCTCCTCAACTACTCAGAGTTTCTATCTAAGTTTCATCTGCCAGTCAAGCCAAAAGATGTTGCCATGGTTATAGGAGGAGTACCGCCTGGTGCCTTGATGTTATTAAAAAGTCAGCATTCATTTGCTGCTCTGCCTCAGGTGGCTGAATTAAATCCTTATACCACAGCGGTAGGGCAGGTTTGCTTCTCACCTAAAATACGAAAGAATAATAAAAACATCAGAGCATTGTTCCAGAGGGATATTGTAACCATTCCCTTGGTAGTTCCATACTGGTCAGGATTATGTGATGACATTCCATGGAAGAAAGTGTGGACTTTACCCCTGAAATACTTACTAATAAACAAAGTATGTGAAGTGACTTATAGGCTTATCCATAGATACTATCCCTCCAAAAGCTTTATCATCAGAATGAAGAAAGACCTAGATGACACATGCTAGTTTTGTAAAAAATCACCAGAAAAATCCATACATTTATTTTGGTCTTGTCCCCACACTGAGAAATTCTGGGCAGATCTACTCGCAATCTTGTGCACCAAACTTAATTATAATTTTGAGTTTCCTTTTAAACATGTTTTATTTGGCTTCTATGACTTTACTATTGAAAAAATAAATATTTTTTATATTATTAACCTTTTTTATTAATAAATGTAGATATACAAACAATAAACCACTCCTCCCTTTATTTACAAACGATCTAAAAATATAGATTACAGTCTTCAGTGTTCAACGCCATTAGACCATTAAAACAACCTCCTCTAGGCTCTTTCAATCTTGTTGATTAATGCACTAATAGTAATTATTATTATTTTATCTTATTTTATTATTTCATTGTTTTTATTTTGTTCTCATTATTTATTAATGTTTTTTTTTTCATTCCATGTCCTTATGTTTTTTTGTCTGTTCACCATTGTATTATTTTAACTACTTGTCCCCTGGTATGTTATATATGATGTAACTTTTGATAACAGTTGATGTTGTGTATATACTGCATACTGTACCTCTTGATGAGTTTGATTAAATAAATAAATAAATAAAGTTACTTACCTGTTAATCAAATCCAGTATTTACCATTCAGAGTGCCGAGTCATTGACGAAAAGTAAGTTCATATGATGTTTAAATCGTGTTAATCCACACTGGTATGCAAGAGGTTTTCTAACATAGTTAAACTTGCTTTTGCTATAGTTTACTTGAAGTAATATAATGTAATTGTTCTATGAGATTGTAATTTTAATATGTTTAGCGCAGGAATTTACCACCTGACGTTTCTACTGTTGTAAGAACGTAGCATCTCCTAATGGAGGAGAGATGTGCTGTTGTGCTACATGTGCTGTTAACGTGATTACGCAGTACCGTTTTACGCCGCTAGATGGCAACATTGACCATGGAATAATTGTAGTCACAAACAAAAGTACTTCTAAACTGGAAGGGAATGTGTTTCAAGCCTACGATTTCAGCTTGATGAGCATAATAGTGATGCATTTATGTATAATGAGCTGCAGAAATATTACTGTAAGTAATTAGAATCTTATTTGTATTTTGTTTTTATAATTTCAGACGGTGTGTTTAGCCTATACTATATTGGCAATTCTGAATATCAATGCTGGAACAATACAGAGTTAAGACCCATCTCTTCTTTGTCCTATATTCTGACCGATATACCATCCAGTATAGTGCCACTACCCTACACCCGACTCAGCGCAACCTTATCACCTCCCCAATGCCCCTGGTTGCTGCATGAGGTAACACTGTTCCCCATCAGAACCGTATGTGTACGGTAAGCAGTGTGAAGAGAACCTAGGCCACCAACTCACAGCTGCCCTCACTCATCTACCTGCAGGATACAGTATCTGCAAAAAGTGATATCTTACTGTTTTAATCCTATATATATATATATATATATATATATCTTATATTAAGATAAAAAAATGGCTGTGTGCATCTACTGTACTTGCAGGCTACAGTATGGAAACAGGAACCTTAGTTATCATACTACTGCAATGTACTCATCTGGTACAGTGTTGCACTGAATGGAGATGGCCTTGGTGGTTAATGCATGTCATGACCAACTACAGAAAAAAGATCACATACTCATAATAGTTTGTTATGGCATAGAAAACAATGAAACAAAACAGAAAACAAAGAAATGACCACAGGTTCATCACGAGTCCTTTCAGAATTTTTATTTAGACATTTTAAATTCAGAAACACATTTTTATTTACATATTTCAAGTTAGAAAAACAAGCATTTTTTTTATAGTTCTGTGTGAACAAATATAGAAACACTGACACCCCCAGACCGGTAAATAATTTTCAAAGAAATTCAGCAAATAACTTTAGAGAGAACAGAATGCATCATGTTGTTGCTGAAACATTCTTATATTCCAGACATTCATTTTAGGAAAAGCGCAGAATATGAAGAAAACATCAGCATTTGTATAATATCACCCAAACAGTAGCCTATACATTGAATAGATATCAATATGGCTATGGTATTTGGCAGACACACATAACAACAATACAATCATTCAATTTAACAGTTTACAATTTAAAAAGTTGGTAAGACTACATTAAGGAGAATGACAATAATAAACAACAATGTCAATTCAATCAATAGCCTAATGAATATAAATAAATACTATAATATAATCTCAATAGCATAACACTTGTGTATGAACAGGAGTGTGTGACTCTGGTGTTCCTGCAGCATGCTCAACTGCCAGGGCCACAGAGAATGAATGTTGCTACGGTTACATGGTTACTGCGGAATGTTGCAATTTAAGTTGGATGTTGCTACGGTTACGTGGCTACTGCGGAATGTTACAGAGTGTTTTGTGTTGATGAATTTGTGTTTTAATTTTGCAGTTGGTGAAATGGCCTCATTTATGAGGTATAACGCAGTCCTGGTTACTGGGCCACAACCACACTCAGAACACGGAAGCAACGTGGATTTTACGTGCCTACGTATGTGTGGGATGCAATGTGATAGGTCAAGGAATCGCAATCTACGGCTACGTAATTTATTGCGCGCCTTTCAATCGCCGAGGTAAGTCGCAGCCTTTTGTCATTGCAATTTAGAAACTGTAATATTAAGAGAAAATACCACATTGACCGGCAAGTACTCATTTTCCGTTGTGTAAACACAGTGCACTCTAAGGTTGCATGTTTATGTCAGTCATAAAACGAATAGTTTGACAGCTACGAGGTATTGTTTTAAAGTTCTTCAGCAGACTACCATGAAGCATGCAGTCTGGGAGCCGGGGGACTGAAAATTTTTGTCGGTTTATCGAGTTATTACGCAGTCTTGGCTAACTTTTACATGCATTTTTACATTGATTCTTTAAATTTTGCTTCCCCCCCTCCAGATTTGCCTGATTGATCACTGCCTAGCGTCATCTTTATACAACACTTTGCACACACATTCCACCAATCCCTCACACACACACACTGAAAGAAAGAAGCAAAAACAGCTCTTTTAAGAGCTACTTTCTCTCTCTCTCTCTCTCTCTCTCTCTCTCTCTCTCTCTCTTTCTCGTTGTGTTTTTGTACCGTTTTGTCAGGTAGGTTCATTGAAATGTATAAAAACATTGTCAAGTTATTATGACAGAGATTTTAAATCAAGGCATGTACACACAATAACTAATGCACTTTATTTGTGTGTGTTTCTACCCCAAAGTATGGCTGAGAATACTGAAGGTAATTCATAAATCTGTTGTTTTTCTGAGTAAGATGTGATTGGTATGGTCACCTGTCTGTTTCTTCAATACAGTGGCTTCATTTCCTCTCAAAACCAAAGCGATCAAAACAAATGAAAGGAAATTAATTTAATTCCTCCTTAACTCCTCCTCCATATCTATTTACCCGCAGCTATTTGTATTGACCCTGTGTAGATGTGACTTTATGTGCCTTTGCATAATGCGATTATATTACAGAGTGTCCTCCAAAACGACGTGCCTCAGTGGCACTCAGCCAGGGGTCTGGAAGGTCGTACTACAACCTCAGTGCCTTCCCAAAGCTAAAGCGCAAGCAATCTGTAAGTGTCTTATATTCTATTTACAGAAATATGTGTTACAATATTGGTGAACATACTGGATCAGTACATCCCTTGTACAATAAGTTATGGTGATGTGATGGTCTGTTGTTCAGATAATAGATATGTACAATTTAGTTGATTATATTAATGATCTTGTTTATGACAAGGATCACAGAAAGAGGTCAGAACAGGAGGGGGGCTCTACACCAGCCACACCACAGGCACACCACGGGCACACCTCAGCTACTCATCCACACCAGGGGAGTGATCCTCTGGATGGGGTGTCAGGAGGGAGTGATGAGGAGGGAGGGGGTGATGAGCTTCCTGAGGAAAACCCTGAGGAGGAAAATGTGGTAAAGAAAACAGTACATTTCAATAAGCAACAACAGTTTATTTAGTCCAAATACACACACACACACACACACACTCCCCACGCCACCCCGTCCCACCAGGGGGAAACACTAGATGTTGTATTTACAGTATACACTTTTGCTATTATGAAGATTACTTCATAAGATAAATTAACTACATGCAACTTAAACTCCTGTGTATGGTTTTACAGGTACCATTCACAGACATTGATTTCTATCAATGTTTACTGCTGGAGACAGAGCGAGTGTTGGTGATTGGTGGTGGGACCATATTTGTCCTCAACCACTTCAACACGGTGACAAAGTGTTTGGATGTAAATAGTTAATCATATATTTTTCATGTCCACTTTGATATTGTTGTTTAGCCTAGTTAATAATATCTATTTTATATCTCCATAAAATACCTATATTCTTTTTGTTAAATACATGTACACTGACTCATTTGGATGTGCTCCTTTGCATTGCAATCTTATAACATTTTCAACACCTCCAAATCTGCAAAATGTGATAATTGATTGCTTAAATGCTTTTCTTAACTAGAACGAGAAATTGATGGTCGTGGAAAGGAGGGCTGTTGTGTTTGAAGGGAGCAGCTCTTATATTTATAAATGCTCCTGCGACTTCCACCATGGGAGGCTTGTGGAAGCTCTCTCTGACCACTTGGAGCAGTCCTTTCATGGTATTCATTTATATCCTGTTTGACATTTAAGTGTAATTTGTAGTAATTAGATGGATTAATTATAATTCATAATTTGATTGTTAATGTATTAATATGGATAGTATGGTACTATTGTGTAGCAGCTGTTGAAATGTGTCTTTGGATACTCATTTAGAGACCAGCTGCATCCATGTCAAGGCCCTGACACGAGTCCTACACAATTTAAATGTGCCCGATGTGCCTATGAATCAGGAAGATGGTAATGTACTGGTTATTTTTTATTGTGTAGTTGTTAGCTTAATTTTCTAAGATTCTAATTTTCTAAGATTCGAATACAAGAAATCTTATACTAAGCTCCTTTGTTTATTTAGAATTTTACAAAATGTAATGTGTGTTATTTTATACACCCTTCATATAGCATAACTAACTATGACAGAGAAAAAATAAGTCTGCTTTTTAATGTTGAGCATGCAATTCCATTTATAATCTAATTCATTCAACTCCAGTAACTGCTCCTCAGTTAAAAAAATGAAGCTGTACTGAATCTGTTTCCTTTAAATGGGAGACAGACTTACTATCACGCCTTACTTCAGAAGTATTGATATACAATATATCGCTTAAAGTTTATAGGTGCTTTGCTGGTGCTTAGATTAGAAAATAAATGATTACGCCATTACTCAACAGGCACAACTATGTTTGCATTAAGCCTTGTCTATCCCACACATCCCGCATGATAAATTCTCTAACAGTTAAGTAAAATAACAAAGCAAGTAACACAATAGAAATGCATGATATAATTCTTATTAATTTAAACTAAATGCATGTAATTTTAAATATTTCTAAGTAATTCCAATTACTTCAACCAATTATTTCCAATTCATTTCACTTTACTCTTGTTTTGTTCTTCCTTCCTTGAAATACAACTTACATCATGTTAACTGCTACTTGCTGCTTTTTTACTGTCCCCTTTGTCCAAGATATTTTCCAGGCTGTTTCCAAGTTCTCAAAGGACTGTTTTGGGTGTGTGAGAGAATGGGTTTGTGACTGTTTGTCTGTGTGTATGTTAATTCATCAATTTTGTTCTTGATATTCTTTGTTTCAATATCAATTCTGTCATCCTGCCTCAAGAACCGTTTACAAGAAACGTTCCTTATCTTCAGGCCTAGTCCTTCACTAAGCAACCTTGGATATACAGAATGGCCACTGTTCGAGTTCCATATGTTGTTGTTGTGGTAGTGTTTGTCGGTGTTGGTGTTGGTGTCGGTGTTGTTGTTGATGTTGGTGTTGGTGTTGGTGTTGGTGTCGGTGTCGGTGTCGGTGTCGGTGTCGGTGTTGGTGTCGGTGTCGGTGTCGGTGGTGTTGGTGGTGGTAGTAGGATTTTTTTCCTGTAGGGTTGGAACTAAACAAGACATGATCATTGCTTGACTTCTTAGTTCCCTTTATCTTTATACTGTCCTAATATTAACAAGATTTCAGGACTTAACCGCCTCGCTTTTGTGTCCAGGGTGTTCAGAGGACTGCTGTGTGATTGTTATTCTGTGTGTATGTATAATCATGAATTTCTTCCTTTATATACTTTCGAAGGATCCCCACCCCTTTGACCCCATAACCTCACACACACACACACACACACACACACACACACACACACACACGCACACACACACACACACCAAATTCCCCCACACACACAATATATACCTTTTTAATTAGTACTTTTAATTTATCATCTGCGACTCGAACCAGCCATCTTACGATTGCCAGCCTAACCCCTTAGACCACTGAGCCACACACTCTGCATATAAGGTGGAAATAAGCATATTTGCACATTTCCAATGCATGGAGGCTTTTACTGAATCAGTATTAAACCATTGTTTTTGAGAACTGCTGCGTACCTGTGTAGTAAGTAGCCCAACTAACTTCTGGCACTTGTAAACAAGTGTTTCAGCCCAAGATGAACCATATTCATACCACTTTCCTGTGGGTTTTCTTGGGGTTTTGCTTTATTTACAGCATTTTCAATGTCACCCCTACCATTTTCAAGGGAGTTGAGGTTAGAAGATTAAGCTGGCTTTTGTTTTCAACGAAGATGTCACTTGCTTGCAACTTGCATTGCAAACTTTATGGGAATGTTCTTTTTTTTGGGGCTAATGGTGATTAACTTTGTCAGGTGAAGCCTCACTACCAAATTTAGGCCATAGTACAATTTGAAGACAGAAGCATGGCAGTGCAAGAATTCTTTGTATGGGAATGTTTTTCAAGTCAGGGTATTTGGACTATATTTACTATATCAGGGATCATGGATCAGTCAGTATGTACGTTGTACATCAGTATGTTGATGTATTCTATGTAACAGTATTCTATGTTGCTGCATGCCAAAAAGAATCATCAATATAATTCTCAGAGTTTACCGTCTGAAATGTAGCCAAGATACTGTAAGCCACACTCAGCCAGTGTTGTGTACTGTGTTTTTTCTGACGATGTATCATTGCTGCATACCAAATTTCCATATGGAACAACATTGAAGTTGACCTTGAAAAGATTCACTGAGGAACTGTCATCATTATCCTGTGTTTACTGCTGCCCTATCATTTCCTGTCTCTCTTCCTTCTACTAGTTGCATTTGTCAAGCAATTATGTTTAGTACAATTTATTACTTAAATGTTTATGATTACATTGAAAATTAATTGAAATACATTTATCAAATATCTTTTCGCATTAAGAGCAAAACAATGGTAATTTTGTACAATGTTTTGTGCAGAAATCAGATTAAATACCTTAACTGCATCCAATAAACTGTCACAGGTGTTGATCTTCATCATGTTATGTTTATTTCCACATTGTTTATTGTTGTCAAGTGAACTTGCATAAAATAAACCATTCAGAGCTTGGTACACTTGTACGTGTCTTTACAGTGTCTCTACTGAATGCACATTTCTATCTCTGAACTTCAATTTAGTTCAACAAATATGACAAGAATACAAATAACAATTGATCTGATTATTTGTATACTTCATCATTGAAGAAAAAAATAGTGCGTGAATAACAGTTGCTTTGCTAAATTAATAGTGTAATTATTGAAGTATTGAAATATGTGCTTTGACAACAAATACAACTCCTCACTTCAAAACTTCCTCAAACATTCCTACTCATACTTAAATCTTTATAACTTGGTGTGTCTGGTCTAAATGCCTACACAACATCCATACCAACAGGCTAGTAAGAAGATGACTATTATTTTTGTTGTCAATATATTTGAAAGGTAATAAAACACTAATTTTACCTTGTCTACAGATCACAATTATGCATGCTCTCTTTACAATGAGGTAGGAAGTCAATTGTACACACAACAAATAGCTCTTATATTATCATCTATAAATATACCTTAAGTTTATTTTTATTATGATTTCCCCAAACCATTCAGTCAATGGTTCTGCAGATCCCTTTTGCACCTTCACACTTTGTGGTGCTTAAGACCAAAGCGCATGGTATAGTAAAGGCACATGCTGGCACTATGAAGTGCCAGACGTGCAACAGAGGCAACACACAATGTGGCCATGTGCGAGTCCTGCAGGACTGTTTAAAAGCAACAGGTGCTGAGGGGAGTGCCGTGAGAGCAGCTCTGAGAGGAGGAGGGCCCTATCAGGATGTCCGGAAGCTGGCAGTGTCCTCAAAGCCCATCCCCTTTGACCTCCCTATCGACAAGAGGGTATCTGTATTAATGACATAATGAAAACATTTACCTTTATATAGAAAAGAAATGAGTCACCTCTATGAAATAAATGTAAAAAAAAATCAAATAAAAGTTATAATGGCATGTCAGACAAATACAGAGTGCACAAATGGTATCGAGAGAGGTCGATGAATGACAAGTTGCATGAACAAACTTAAGACTTCTTAATGACTACAGCCGTTTTGATGTCACACAGGAGTGCATCAGTTCTTAAAAAAGAAACTACTGACCCAGGAAAATGTTCCCTTTTCTTGTATTCATATCTAATTATGTTTAATACAGATACATTACAGCCGTTCTCTTGTTATGCTGGAGAGGAACTCAGAGGGGGTGATACTCCTCCAAAGCAATGTTGGGAGGTGTGATTGTGGCCATGCCATGTCTGCCACACCTAAAGACGTGTATATTTACAGTCAGTCCACGGTGGCAAAAGCGATACGTATGTATAGCATTATCATTTCCTTTTTATCTTATTTTCAGCTGCACTGAAAATGCATCACATGCATTCATGTTCCTCAACACAATTAAAAGGTGTTTTCTCCTAATTCAATACAAAATGGCCTCTCATTATGACCACTGCATTTTTGTTTACACAATGAATAGGGCATGTAATGTTACTAGAAATATTATGGATAATAGATCAGATAGATAATAGATCAGTGAAGTGCATGGAAATACTGGGAGAAAGCAAAAAACAAATATAATAGTAAAAATA
The DNA here is from genome assembly GCF_046254945.1 of Alosa pseudoharengus. NCBI lineage: Eukaryota > Metazoa > Chordata > Actinopteri > Clupeiformes > Clupeidae > Alosa > Alosa pseudoharengus. Next base: position 18,375,030 of record NW_027468564.1, on the reverse strand, counting down.
ATAGTAAAACTGAAATAACTTTGGCAGTAGTCTTTTGAAGTGGCACTTTGGTATTTGATATTGCATTGGGGGGAACCACTTGTTATTTTACTTATTAAAACTACTTCCCTCTCACAAAGTTTATCAACAGGCATGTGAGTCATGTGGACACCAACAGCATTTTGATGGGGGAGACGAGTTCCTCCTGAACATGGGCACATATGTAGTGCACCATGAAGTCCTTAGGGACTATTTTTACCACTTCCTGAATTCAAGGTTGGTATGACATTACATGCAATCATTATCAGGACATGCCGACCAGCAATGTTCAAAGCACTTATGGTACACCTCTCTTTCATCTCCAGCTCCACAATGTACAACTACTTGGAAGTGTACAACACCAACATGTTGGACAGGGCAGTTCCCGAGAGCATCCTAATAACATACAGGAAGTTCCGAGATGCTGTCCTGTCCTTCATGGATCTGATGACGGCAGACTTTGCAGACGGGTTTAAATGCCCTGTCTGCAAAGACAAGTACACGTATGTTCAATCTTACACACACACACACACACACACACACACACAGTGGTTATACCTTACATGGTCTTTACAACTCAATATACAAATTAGATTTTGTCTTCTCAGAGCTGTGGTCATGGATGGCACATCCCTGGGCTACCAGCAAAAATATGCCCTGAAAAGGGATGGGCAGTATGGTACCCGAGTGACAAATTCTGGAAGATGAGTATTCTTTAAGAGTTTGGTCATTACCCATTCTCTTCATGACCTGTTAATCAGTGTTACAATATTTTTATGTTTAGTTTATGGGTTTTAATTTATCTTCTCCATGTAGAGTAACATTTTTGTCTTTGCTTTATTCACCAGTCATCCTGAAAGGGTGCTGGTGAGCAGTGCACCCCTCCGCAAGCTGCTCACCAAATTTGTAGATGACGGCCTGACGCCTGCAGAGGCTATTGAAATGGAGGGCCTAGCAGAGCGGCACTCTGCATTCTTGCTGCCTCTGCTCCAGGCCTGCTTGGAGGTGGGGAGGACCTGTGTTGGATCATGTCGCCGCATAGTCCAGGAGGTGGCCAAGAACTCCCCTGCCTGCGCTCTCCTCCACCCTAGTGAACGGGTGGAAGCTATGGTTCAGGACCTTGAAGCCATGGGCTACACGGGAGTGGAGGGGCACCCACAACTTCTAAAGACCCTAGCTGAGGAGTGCCCCTTGTTCTTTCAACTGGTTGGGGCGGAGGGAGCATTCCCCGAGGTAGCTGTGCCCATTTTCCGGGCGCTCCACCAGAAGGCAAGGGGCGCTCTGATGAAGCCAGCCCTGGACACTCCTCTCACAACTATGGAGAGGGATGGAGATTTTTTCCCCTGTCTCCCCCTTGTCCAGGACCGGGGTTTATTTGATGCAGATGGCGTGAGGGAGCAGGGCCGTTTGACAGACTGCAGGAAGGTGGGGAGCAGGCACCCAAGCCTAATTCCTGGCATATTCACACTGTTCTGCAAACATGGTATGTTCATTTTTCATTTTCATTTGTCCTGATTGTCTATCTGCTTTGTGAAAGCATTGTCTTTACACATGGTAAAAAGCAATGTTGTATTAACATCATAAACTTGGCATGTGACCTGTCTATCTATTGTGTCTGTGTGGTTTCTGTACAGGAGTATGTCTTGGCTTCTCCATCATGGAGCAGGTGGAGTCGGTGAACGTGCCATTCTCCATTTTACGGAGCAGATTCACCAAATGTAAGGATTCTGCATACCTTTCTTGTGTGACATTACCAGGTCATTTGTTGTTTTTGCTTTGGTAGGTTCAGAAATACTGTTCTCATCAAAAAATCACATAAATTGCTTTGGTGTGGGAAAACAGCACATCCCACTCTCCCAGACCATACAGGTCCAGAGATTGGTTATACAACTCATTGTTGCCATTATTGTTGCATATTTTCCTAACAGTCTGCTGACTTGCTAACTCTCTCTTATGTTGGTGTGTGTTTTTTTTTTAAAAGTTATGCCTTCTGTTGTGTTGTAGGTCCGGAGGTAGTCATTTATGATAATGCCTGTCAGCTCCACACTTACGCCATTAGGAGGGACCCCCAATTTTTTAACAAAACCTGGTTTTTGGTAGATCGCCTCCATTGGAGGAATCATTCAGGTATTGGATGACACAGCACTCACACTATTCTACACACTATTTTTAAAACTATGTAACCTACATAAAATAATACCTTTTTGTTTTTAATGTTATTACAGGCTGCAACGCTGGATACCAGCTGGATGCATACCCCCAGCACCAGGGTATAAATTCTCAGTTGGCCGAACAAAGCAATTCATTGCTCAAAAAACTGAAAAGCCAACTGTCTTATATGAACAGAGACAATTTCATAGGCCACCTGAGGCTATTCTTATGGCACAAGTCTCGAAGAATTATAAATAACATGAGGTAAGGACGCTGGGGTACAGTGCCTCTCACACCACACACACACACACACACACACCCTGTGAGGTAAGGACGCTGGGGTACAGTGCCTCTCACACCACACACACACACTCTGTGAGGTAAGGACGCTGGGGTACAGTGCCTCTCACACCACACACACACACACACCCTGTGAGGTAAGGACGCTGGGGTACAGTGCCTCTCACACCACACACACACACACACCCTGTGAGGTAAGGACGCTGGGGTACAGTGCCTCTCACACCACACACACACACACACCCTGTGAGGTAAGGACGCTGGGGTACAGTGCCTCTCACACCACACACACACACACACCCTGTGAGGTAAGGACGCTGGGGTACAGTGCCTCTCACACCACACACACACTCTGTGAGGTAAGGACGCTGGGGTACAGTGCCTCTCACACCACACACACACACACACACACACCCTGTGAGGTAAGGACGCTGGGGTACAGTGCCTCTCACACCACACACACACACTCTGTGAGGTAAGGACGCTGGGGTACAGTGCCTCTCACACCACACACACACACACACACCCTGTGAGGTAAGGACGCTGGGGTACAGTGCCTCTCACACCACACACCACACACACACACCCTGTGAGGTAAGGACGCTGGGGTACAGTGCCTCTCACACCACACACACACACCCTGTGAGGTAAGGACGCTGGGGTACAGTGCCTCTCACACCACACACACACACCCTGTGAGGTAAGGACGCTGGGGTACAGTGCCTCTCACACCACACACACACACACACACACACCCTGTGAGGTAAGGACGCTGGGGTACAGTGCCTCTCACACCACACACACACACTCTGTGAGGTAAGGACGCTGGGGTACAGTGCCTCTCACACCACACACACACACACACACACACCCTGTGAGGTAAGGACGCTGGGGTACAGTGCCTCTCACACCACACACACACACCCTGTGAGGTAAGGACGCTGGGGTACAGTGCCTCTCACACCACACACACACACCCTGTGAGGTAAGGACGCTGGGGTACACCAGCACCACCAGCAGCAGCAGCACCTCCACCAGCACCATCAGCAGCACCAGCTGCACTATCACCACCAGCAGCAGCAGAACCTCCACCACCAGCAGCAGCACCTCCACCAGCAGCAGCACCTCCAGCAGCAGCAGCAGCAGCAGCACCTCCACCAGCAGCAGCAGCACCTCCACCAGCAGCAGCACCTCCACCAGCAGCAGCACCTCCACCACCAGCAGCAGCACCTCCACCAGCAGCAGCACCTCCACCAGCAGCAGCACCACCAGCAGCAGCAGCACCTCCACCAGCAGCAGCACCACCACCACCACCACCAGCAGCACCACCATCAGCAGCAGCAGCAGCACCATCAGCAGCACCACCACCACCACCAGCAGCACCTCCACCAGCAGCAGCAGCACCACCAGCAGCAGCAGCAGCATCACCTCCACCAGCAGCAGCAGCACCTCCACCAGCAGCAGCACCACCAGCAGCAGCAGCAGCACCTCCACCAGCAGCAGCACCACCACCACCACCACCAGCAGCACCACCATCAGCAGCAGCAGCAGCACCATCAGCAGCACCACCACCACCACCAGCAGCACCTCCACCAGCAGCAGCACCACCACCAGCAGCAGCAGCAGCATCACCTCCACCAGCAGCAGCAGCACCTCCACCAGCAGCAGCAGCACCACCATCAGCAGCAGCAGCACCTCCACTAGCAGCAGCAGCACCACCATCAGCAGCACCAGCAGCAGCAGCACCTCCACCAGCAGCAGCACCTCCAGCAGCAGCAGCACCACCAGCAGCAGCAGCACAAGCACCACCACCATCAGCAGCACAAGCACCACCACCATCAGCAGCAGCAGCACCACCACCACCACCAGCAGCACCAGCACCACCAGCAGCAGCAGCACCAGCAGCAGCAGCACCACCACCATCAGCAGCAGCAGCATCATGGTGGTAGTGCAAAAGTAAACAGTGCAGAGATTGAACAGCGCAATAAAGTATTATTAAACATCATAATAAAGTAAAAAACATTTCTCAATGAATACAATTTCAATGTCTTTATTTCAGACAGTGACTCAATGCACTTTGATCATGTTGGGTGTTGGTTATGTTTATGGGATTTGTAGGTGGCATAAGATTACACATTTCTAACTATAATATTGTGGACTGATTAAAGTTGTCTTGTAACATCATTGGATGACACAAAATATGTGTGTGAAATGGAATCAACCCTCACATATTCACAGACTCCTGGCAACACAGAAGCAGCTAGGGGTCTCAAATCTCACAAACTATTTTGTTTTTACACCCTTATCAATATATGTGCCACATGTTGGTATTACTTGATAATAGCTGATGTAACCTTATGAAGGCCTGTCTAACTTTGCAAATCAAGGACATCTAAACCTAGGGTTAGCATTTGTAACTTATATACCCCCTAGACTGATTAAATTTGCCAAGTAACATCTGTACATGACACAAAATATGAGTGTGTAGTAAAATCACACATCACATATTCACAGACTCTATAGCGCCCCCTAGAAATCTAGATTTTTCAATCTTTGGCTCCGCCTCCTGTCAACATACAAGCAGCTGGAGGTGTCAAATTTGACAAACAAGTTTGTTATCAACCCCTATATAAAAATATGTGCCACATGCTGGCACTGTCTTGAATTAACTGGTGTAATCCTATCAAGGCCTGTCTGACCTATGCAAATTATAACCACCTAAACCTAGGGTTAGCATTTCTAACTTGCATACCTCATAGACAGACAAAATTTGGCATGTGACATCTATGTATGACATAAAATATATGAGCGAAGTAAAATCACACCTCACATATTCACAGACTCCATAGCGCCCCCTAGAAATCTAGATTTTCCGATCTTTGGCTCCGCCTCCTGTCAACTCACAAGCAGCTGGAGGTCTCAAATTTGACAAACAAGTTTGTTATCATACCCTGTATCAAAATATGTGCCACATGCCAACATTTCATGAAATAATGAGTGTGACACTTACTTAGGCCTATCTGGCCATATGGGTGTCTGAATTGTAGTTTTTGAGTATGTCCAGTACATCAAACTTGCCAAGGCAGGTAAGATCAGTGAAATTGGGTATATTTCAGCATAGCACACCTCTTTGTATCATAATCAATCAAAATATGGATGTTTTCATGGTTTGGGTATCATTTAAGAACTTTTGTTTATCAATTCATGTAAAAAATATGCTCTCTAAACGTCAGTTTCTGAAGATGTCTTGTGGATCAAAATTCCCACAGAAGTTAAGATCAGTGAAATTGGGTATATTTCAGCATAGCACACCTCTGTATCATAATCAATCAACATATGGATGTTTTCATGGTTTGGGTATCATTTAAGAACTTTTGTTTATCAATGCATGTCAAAAATATGCTCTCTAAACGTCAGTTTCTGAAGATGTCTTGTGGATCAAAATTCCCACAGAAGTTAAGATCAGTGAAATTGGGTATATTTCAGTACAGCACACCTCTTTGTATCATAATCAATCAACATATGGATGTTTTCATGGTTTGGGTATCATTTAAGAACTTTTGTTTATCAATGCATGTCAAAAATATGCTCTCTAAACGTCAGTTTCTGAAGATGTCTTGTGGATCAAAATTCCCACAGAAGTTAAGATCAGTGAAATTGGGTATATTTCAGTACAGCACACCTCTTTGTATCATAATCAATCAACATATGGATGTTTTCATGGTTTGGGTATCATTTAAGAACTTTTGTTTATCAATGCATGTCAAAAATATGCTCTCTAAACGTCAGTTTCTGAAGATGTCTTGTGGGTCAAAATTCCCACAGAAGTTAAGATCAGTGAAATTGGGTATATTTCAGCATAGCACACCTCTTTGTATCATAATCAATCAAAATATGGATGTTTTCATGGTTTGGGTATCATTTAAGAACTTTTGTTTATCAATGCATGTCAAAAATATGCTCTCTAAACGTCAGTTTCTGAAGATGTCTTGTGGGTCAAAATTCCCACAGAAGTTAAGATCAGTGAAATTGGGTATATTTCAGCATAGCACACCTCTTTGTATCATAATCAATCAAAATATGGATGTTTTCATGGTTTGGGTATCATTTAAGAACTTTTGTTTATCAATGCATGTCAAAAATATGCTCTCTAAACGTCAGTTTCTGAAGATGTCTTGTGGGTCAAAATTCCCACAGAAGTTAAGATCAGTGAAATTGGGTATATTTCAGCATAGCACACCTCTTTGTATCATAATCAATCAAAATATGGATGTTTTCATGGTTTGGGTATCATTTAAGAACTTTTGTTTATCAATGCATGTCAAAAATATGCTCTCTAAACATCAGTTTCTGAAGATGTCTTATGGGTCAAAATTCCCACAGAAGTTAAGATCAGTGAAATTGGGTATATTTCAGCATAGCACACCTCTTTGTATCATAATCAATCAAAATATGGATGTTTTCATGGTTTGGGTATCATTTAAGAACTTTTGTTTATCAATGCATGTCAAAAATATGCTCTCTAAACGTCAGTTTCTGAAGATGTCTTGTGGGTCAAAATTCCCACAGAAGTTAAGATCAGTGAAATTGGGTATATTTCAGCACAACACACATCCAAATATGTATGTTTCAATGGTTTGTGTGGTGAATTTAATTTTCATAGCGCTTTTCAAGACCAGAAAATGCTGTTGCAATAGTCCAGTCTGGAAGGGATGAGGTCATGGATGAGAATGATGCATTGTTCTGCTGTCTGGTCATAGGAACACAAGATCCGTCCTGTCAGATTAGACCAGAAGAACAGTTGCTGTCTGACTTTGCAGGGTTGTCGCATAGGTCAAAACTGACCAGCAGGGTGATGTCAAGCAAATCATGTTTATATCATGTGAAAACACTTGCATATATTATATAAAAGCACTATATGGATGTGTTGAGGTGCTTAACCAATTGGTCCAAAAATTCAGCCAAATGTAAAAGATGCCCATGCTGTAGGCACTAATGCTTCCCCTGCTAAACAAAAACGGATTTGCTACAATTTCTTACCTCAACTGATACCAATGGCTCTGGACCAGTAGGCATATTCTTCCCAATAAAGTTGGTTGCAATAATAAAAAAAATAACTGAACAAAATGCTTCAAGGGAATGTCTTTTTAATGATTACACAATGAAAGTCTCCTCAGAGTCGTCCTCTTCTTCAGTGGTGTTTCTCTGCAGATGTGCAGGTGTGCATATTGGGGTTACATTGTGAAGAGAAAATATTAAATTAACCCCACAGACCTCCATCTGATGGTATGACAACAATACACCACTGTACTGTAACACAGCAGACAAGAAAACAGGAAAATAATAAGCAGCATAGAAGAAAACACTTACTAGAGACAAGTTGTAAAAGGCATTGTATGCCATAACAATCCCTCTCATTACTGTTGCTGTCAGTTGTTTTCTGTCTGGCCCTACAGATCAGATTGGAAAAGGTAAAACACAATATACATGTCATAACTATGATCATACTGAATGTAATGCACATTCTAAAGAACACATGGGAATCACAATGGGAAATTTGACCAAGCAGTAGTATAACTATAGAAACACCCACAAAATAGTGGATGCACAGTAGTGTTTTAACATGTCTGTATGAAGTCTGTGTAAGCTGTTAGATTTCTGAGAAAACTGATCTATTAGAAGGGAAGGGGGGGAGGGGGATGGGGGTTGGGGGGGCCTATGCTTACCACAGTTTGGTGATGTAAATGGCACACCTTCGGGCCACCAAGGAGGCTGCAGCTCAGGCTGGTACTGACAACCTTGAACACCTTTTGACCGAACTGCAAACAGACAGTTATTAATGATTTCAAACTATTCACTGTGAAAGGAATTTTGAGAAATATAATGTCCACTGTGTCAACTGTTGGCCTATGTCTCTTAATTGTTTTTCAGGCCTGAAACCGATCTGGAAATATCGGAATCACAGTGGTTTTTTTTTTTTTTGTGTACTGTATTACCATGTTCCTTTACAAGCTGCCCAACAATCAGCCTGAGGTAGTTCATCTCAACATCTGGACTAATAAAAGTCCTGGATGAACTTGCTGGGGATCCTGTCGAAAAACGTTTGTCATTCCCTTACAAACGAATGTGGATATGCAGAGGGAATAACAATTTTGTATGATATTGGTACAAATGTTAGGAATCTTGCCAGTCGAGTGGATATGCAGAGGGAGAATAACAACGTTTGTATGATATTTGTACAAATCTTAGGAATCTTGCCAGTCGAGTCAAGTTCAGTGGACTAACCATTTCTGTGGAGCTCCTTTTCTTTTCTGAAAGTCAGAATCATCTCTGTCTTCCTCTCCACACTCCAGAATTTTTCTAAGTAATCAGGTCCTGATTAATCAACATTAGAGTGTTTTAGTAAACAGCAAAGTAAAACATCTTACTGACCAGTTTAATAAACATATAATAGCATTCAATACACAGGTTTCCCGTTTACCAACAAAACTAGATGCGCACGCAGCCGTGAGGCAGAAGACGCTTGGTGGCCGTCCACAACGTTATAAACTTAACCTAAATAGTCGGCTGCTGTAAGCTACAATCGGATTTTATTGTATACCCCTGTTGTCTCAATGATAATAACATCTCATTTCAGACTATATTTTAAAGTTTGACGTTCATTTGGATTATTAATATAACATCGTATTTTGTCATTTTTGGCGAAGACATGCATTCCGTTAGGGATATTGAACATATTTAACATTCTCTAACCATCGTGATTTCGAATTGGTGCAGTTTTCAGCACAAAAACTCATTTTATTCTTTTGCTCTTTTGCATTGCTCTATGCTGTTCTATGGTGCTTTTTGCCTCTTGGTTGCGCACGCATGTTTTCGTGACGTTCCATAGAAATCCATGTATTGTGTTATGAAAGTTATACATTTAAAGGTTTTATAAGCTATTCTGACCATTTTGTAAAAATCTAACACTTTTTTATTATACTCAGCTAATAACTAAGAACTTCATTGAGAGGAGTCACAATGTCTGATAGGCCTACTTCAAATTAGGGGCATAGAAAAACACCGTTGTCAATACACAATCATGTTGGTGGTTAATGTAATTATAATCAATGGTTTCTGTGTTTTGAAAATGTATCATTTTGCTTTTATTTACATTTTGCACAATACCCCAACATTTCCAGTATTGTACTACATTGTTCACAGAATTGTAAACAAACAGCTTTTGACAATTCTATGTTGACAGTATACCATGTTATAGTACAAGACAAAAAATACTGTGCAAAGGTTTTGGGCTGCCTTATGTGTTTTGGCAATGCTATGATGTACATTTTGTTTATTTATTTGTCATGCTCTACATTAAAATGTATCAACAGTGCCGAATAGTGCTACTATTACTACAGATTTTGTAATGAGAAAACAACACCCATCCTGGTCAATTAAAGGCATGCCCTATAGCCTGGCAGAAGCATCTTATGTAGAGGTGGCCTAAGACTTTTGCACATGTACATGTCCTGTTAAATACCTGCAATCCTCCACACAGGCACATTATTTTTAGGGGGGAAATTCACCCAGGTGGCATTCACCAGGGGTGAATGCCCAAACCTCTCCTCACTCTCCCTAATCCATTGAGAAATCTGTTTGAGACAGTATAAAAGCCATAATGTCAACCTAGCAACCACCTTAGCAACCATCATGATTGCCAATTTTACCAACATGATTACCCTAGCAACCAACAATGCAGTGACTTTACATAGCTTATCCATGAAAACTATTTGTCTGCCAACATCAATTAAACTACCTATATATCAACATCCATCAGCATCCATGTCCAATTCAATTACTACCTAGCAACCTCCATAGCAACCAATACAACTACGCTATCAACCTACTGTATAGCACTGCATTATCTGTTTTAACTATATGATATTTTATTTTTTGCATTTTCATGCACTGGTAATTCCTTCAAATATTTTTTTTAGTTTGTGAAATACTACCTTTGTCTCTATGCTCTTCCATTTTGCCATATGGAACCGCCTCTCTTTCTCTCTTACATTCCTAGGCCTGAATTTTGGTCTTGTCTTGAATGCATACACACATACACACCAACACCAAAACACCCAAAACAGATTAATTTTGTTAAGGTGAAATGAGATGTGTGCTGACAATATGATCTAGCATTATGAGACACAGAAAATAAGAAAATACCTCCTCCTGTACCTCCTCCTGTACCTCCTCCTGTAGCTCCACTATCTCAATGTCTCCTACACCCAATGCAAGAGCAAATAAATATGTAACTATAAAATGGGCAACGTGGCTAACTCCATTTAAGAAAGTCACTATTTATTTGTTGCAACCGATCACTGACTGATTACAGCACAATCCTTCTTAGCAGACAAGCTAACCTATTAAATCACCCAGACCAAACAATTAAAATAGTAATATATATATATATATATATATATATATATATGCTAATCTTTCGATAGACAATGTGCATTGCATTATACCTCCTGTACTGTACTGTCCTGTACTGTACTCAAATTCAACTGAATAATTTATTGATGTATTGATTACCTTCTATATTCTCTGCCATACTTTGGGATAGAAACACAAACAAATACAGTACATTACACATATGTGTATACAGTATACCTGGATTTCAAATATCATAAATCTGTCATAATAACTAGATAACATTTTGGAGATATTTCAATAAACCTACCTGATAAAAGGGTAGACAGATAGAGATCAGGCAGTGATGAATGAGGGAAATCTGGAGGGGGGAAGCAAAATTAAAATCAGGATTCAATGTGAGACTGTTTTCACAACAAATGTTTTACCAAGATCAGTAAGGCCACCATCAGCACCAGCAGCAGCAGCAGCAATGGCAGGAGCAGCAGGAGAAGCACCATCAGCAGCAGTAGCACCATCAGCATCACCAGCAGCAGCAGCAGTGGCAGGAGCAGCACCATCAGCACCAACAGCAGCATTGGCACCACCACCAGCCTCAGCAGGAGCAGCACCACCAGCAGCAGCAGCAGCAGTGTGTAGGTGTGATTTAAGCTATAATAAGCTATATTCCACCCTTCTGTGTGCTTAATAAAACCATGTGCCAGGATGAAATCACAGTTCAGAGTGACGCATTATTTTGAGCTCGGGTACTTTTTAGGGTATTGTAGAAGGATAGATCGATGAAGGTGGCCTAAATTATATATTTTTGGAATGCTTGCAGTGTGTAGGTGTGATTTAAGCTATAATAAGCTATATTCCACCCTTCTGTGTGCTTAATAAAACCATGTGCCAGGATGAAATCACGGTTCAGAGTGACGCATTATTTTGAGCGCGGGTACTTTTTAGGGTATTGTAGAAGGATGGATCGATGAAGGTGGCCTAAATTATATATTTTTGGAATGCTTGCAGTGTGTAGGTGTGATTTAAGCTATAATAAGCTATATTCCACCCTTCTGTGTGCTTAATAAAACCATGTGCCAGGATGAAATCACGGTTCAGAGTGACGCATTATTTTGAGCGCGGGTACTTTTTAGGGTATTGTAGAAGGATGGATCGATGAAGGTGGCCTAAATTATATATTTTTGGAATGCTTGCAGTGTGTAGGTGTGATTTAAGCTATAATAAGCTATATTCCACCCTTCTGTGTGCTTAATAAAACCATGTGCCAGGATGAAATCACGGTTCAGAGTGACGCATTATTTTGAGCGCGGGTACTTTTTAGGGTATTGTAGAAGGATAGATCGAAGAAGGTGGCCTAAATTATATATTTTTGGAATGCTTGCAGTGTGTAGGTGTGATTTAAGCTATAATAAGCTATATTCCACCCTTCTGTGTGCTTAATAAAACCATGTGCCAGGATGAAATCACGGTTCAGAGTGACGCATTATTTTGAGCGCGGGTACTTTTTAGGGTATTGTAGAAGGATGGATCGATGAAGGTGGCCTAAATTATATATTTTTGGAATGCTTGCAGTGTGTAGGTGTGATTTAAGCTATAATGAGCTATATTCCACCCTTCTGTGTGCTTAATAAAACCATGTGCCAGGATGAAATCACAGTTCAGAGTGACACATTATTTTGAGCGCGGGTACTTTTTAGGGTATTGTAGAAGGATAGATCGATGAAGGTGGCCTAAATTATATATTTTTGGAATGCTTGCAGTGTGTAGGTGTGATTTAAGCTATAATAAGCTATATTCCACCCTTCTGTGTGCTTAATAAAACCATGTGCCAGGATGAAATCACGGTTCAGAGTGACGCATTATTTTGAGCGCGGGTACTTTTTAGGGTATTGTAGAAGGATAGATCGAAGAAGGTGGCCTAAATTATATATTTTTGGAATGCTTGCAGTGTGTAGGTGTGATTTAAGCTATAATAAGCTATATTCCACCCTTCTGTGTGCTTAATAAAACCATGTGCCAGGATGAAATCACGGTTCAGAGTGACGCATTATTTTGAGCGCGGGTACTTTTTAGGGTATTGTAGAAGGATGGATCGATGAAGGTGGCCTAAATTATATATTTTTGGAATGCTTGCAGTGTGTAGGTGTGATTTAAGCTATAATGAGCTATATTCCACCCTTCTGTGTGCTTAATAAAACCATGTGCCAGGATGAAATCACAGTTCAGAGTGACACATTATTTTGAGCGCGGGTACTTTTTAGGGTATTGTAGAAGGATAGATCGATGAAGGTGGCCTAAATTATATATTTTTGGAATGCTTGAAGTGTGTAGGTGTGATTTAAGCTATAATAAGCTATATTCCACCCTTCTGTGTGCTTAATAAAACCATGTGCCAGGATGAAATCACAGTTCAGAGTGACGCATTATTTTGAGCGCGGGTACTTTTTAGGGTATTGTAGAAGGATGGATCGATGAAGGTGGCCTAAATTATATATTTTTGGAATGCTTGCAGTGTGTAGGTGTGATTTAAGCTATAATAAGCTATATTCCACCCTTCTGTGTGCTTAATAAAACCATGTGCCAGGATGAAATCACGGTTCAGAGTGACGCATTATTTTGAGCGCGGGTACTTTTTAGGGTATTGTAGAAGGATGGATCGATGAAGGTGGCCTAAATTATATATTTTTGGAATGCTTGCAGTGTGTAGGTGTGATTTAAGCTATAATAAGCTATATTCCACCCTTCTGTGTGCTTAATAAAACCATGTGCCAGGATGAAATCACGGTTCAGAGTGACGCATTATTTTGAGCGCGGGTACTTTTTAGGGTATTGTAGAAGGATGGATCGATCGATGAAGGTGGCCTAAATTATATATTTTTGGAATGCTTGCAGTGTGTAGGTGTGATTTAAGCTATAATAAGCTATATTCCACCCTTCTGTGTGCTTAATAAAACCATGTGCCAGGATGAAATCACGGTTCAGAGTGACGCATTATTTTGAGCGCGGGTACTTTTTAGGGTATTGTAGAAGGATGGATCGATGAAGGTGGCCTAAATTATATATTTTTGGAATGCTTGCAGTGTGTAGGTGTGATTTAAGCTATAATGAGCTATATTCCACCCTTCTGTGTGCTTAATAAAACCATGTGCCAGGATGAAATCACAGTTCAGAGTGACACATTATTTTGAGCGCGGGTACTTTTTAGGGTATTGTAGAAGGATAGATCGATGAAGGTGGCCTAAATTATATATTTTTGGAATGCTTGCAGTGTGTAGGTGTGATTTAAGCTATAATAAGCTATATTCCACCCTTCTGTGTGCTTAATAAAACCATGTGCCAGGATGAAATCACAGTTCAGAGTGACGCATTATTTTGAGCGCGGGTACTTTTTAGGGTATTGTAGAAGGATGGATCGATGAAGGTGGCCTAAATTATATATTTTTGGAATGCTTGCAGTGTGTAGGTGTGATTTAAGCTATAATAAGCTATATTCCACCCTTCTGTGTGCTTAATAAAACCATGTGCCAGGATGAAATCACGGTTCAGAGTGACGCATTATTTTGAGCGCGGGTACTTTTTAGGGTATTGTAGAAGGATAGATCGAAGAAGGTGGCCTAAATTATATATTTTTGGAATGCTTGCAGTGTGTAGGTGTGATTTAAGCTATAATAAGCTATATTCCACCCTTCTGTGTGCTTAATAAAACCATGTGCCAGGATGAAATCACGGTTCAGAGTGACGCATTATTTTGAGCGCGGGTACTTTTTAGGGTATTGTAGAAGGATGGATCGATGAAGGTGGCCTAAATTATATATTTTTGGAATGCTTGCAGTGTGTAGGTGTGATTTAAGCTATAATGAGCTATATTCCACCCTTCTGTGTGCTTAATAAAACCATGTGCCAGGATGAAATCACAGTTCAGAGTGACGCATTATTTTGAGCGCGGGTACTTTTTAGGGTATTGTAGAAGGATAGATCGATGAAGGTGGCCTAAATTATATATTTTTGGAATGCTTGCAGTGTGTAGGTGTGATTTAAGCTATAATAAGCTATATTCCACCCTTCTGTGTGCTTAATAAAACCATGTGCCAGGATGAAATCACAGTTCAGAGTGACGCATTATTTTGAGCGCGGGTACTTTTTAGGGTATTGTAGAAGGATGGATCGATGAAGGTGGCCTAAATTATATATTTTTGGAATGCTTGCAGTGTGTAGGTGTGATTTAAGCTATAATAAGCTATATTCCACCCTTCTGTGTGCTTAATAAAACCATGTGCCAGGATGAAATCACGGTTCAGAGTGACGCATTATTTTGAGCGCGGGTACTTTTTAGGGTATTGTAGAAGGATGGATCGATGAAGGTGGCCTAAATTATATATTTTTGGAATGCTTGCAGTGTGTAGGTGTGATTTAAGCTATAATAAGCTATATTCCACCCTTCTGTGTGCTTAATAAAACCATGTGCCAGGATGAAATCACGGTTCAGAGTGACGCATTATTTTGAGCGCGGGTACTTTTTAGGGTATTGTAGAAGGATAGATCGAAGAAGGTGGCCTAAATTATATATTTTTGGAATGCTTGCAGTGTGTAGGTGTGATTTAAGCTATAATAAGCTATATTCCACCCTTCTGTGTGCTTAATAAAACCATGTGCCAGGATGAAATCACGGTTCAGAGTGACGCATTATTTTGAGCGCGGGTACTTTTTAGGGTATTGTAGAAGGATGGATCGATGAAGGTGGCCTAAATTATATATTTTTGGAATGCTTGCAGTGTGTAGGTGTGATTTAAGCTATAATAAGCTATATTCCACCCTTCTGTGTGCTTAATAAAACCATGTGCCAGGATGAAATCACGGTTCAGAGTGACGCATTATTTTGAGCGCGGGTACTTTTTAGGGTATTGTAGAAGGATAGATCGAAGAAGGTGGCCTAAATTATATATTTTTGGAATGCTTGCAGTGTGTAGGTGTGATTTAAGCTATAATAAGCTATATTCCACCCTTCTGTGTGCATAATAAAACCATGTGCCAGGATGAAATCACAGTTCAGAGTGACGCATTATTTTGAGCGCGGGTACTTTTTAGGGTATTGTAGAAGGATAGATCGATGAAGGTGGCCTAAATTATATATTTTTGGAATGCTTGCAGTGTGTAGGTGTGATTTAAGCTATAATAAGCTATATTCCACCCTTCTGTGTGCTTAATAAAACCATGTGCCAGGATGAAATCACGGTTCAGAGTGACGCATTATTTTGAGCGCGGGTACTTTTTAGGGTATTGTAGAAGGATGGATCGATGAAGGTGTCAATTAATATACATTAAGACATGCCCCACCTTCCTACTGACTATGGAGCATCATAAGGCGTACATAGGCCCATATTGTAGATGGAGAAACGCATTGTACAGCGGATACATCTCGGGTTATACTATTAAGGGACAGCTGAATTGACCACCTAAACCATATATTTTCTGAAAGCCTATAGCCTCTAGATGTCAATTAATATACATTAAGACATGCCCCACCTTCCTACTGACTTTGGTGCATCATAAGGCGTACATAGGCCCATATTGTAGATCGAGAAACGCATTGTACAGCGGATACATCTTGGGCTATACTATTAAGGGACAGCTGAATTGACCACCTAAACCATATCTTTTCTGAAAGCCTATAGCCTCTAGATGTCAATTAATATACATTGAGACATGCCCCACCTTCCTACTGACTATGGTGCATCATAAGGCGTACATAGGCCCATATTGTAGATGGAGAAACGCATTGTACAGCGGATACATCTTGGGCTATACTATTAAGGGACAGCTGAATTGACCACCTAAACCATATATTTTCTGAAAGCCTATAGCCTCTAGATGTCAATTAATATACATTAAGACATGCCCCACCTTCCTACTGACTTTGGTGCATCATAAGGCGTACATAGGCCCATATTGTAGATCGAGAAACGCATTGTACAGCGGATACATCTTGGGCTATACTATTAAGGGACAGCTTAATTGACCACCTAAACCATATATTTTCTGAAAGCCTATAGCCTCTAGATGTCAATTAATATACATTAAGACATGCCCCACCTTCCTACTGACTTTGGTGCATCATAAGGCGTACATAGGCCCATATTGTAGATGGAGAAACGCATTGTACAGCGGATACATCTTGGGCTATACTATTAAGGGACAGCTGAATTGACCACCTAAACCATATCTTTTCTGAAAGCCTATAGCCTCTAGATGTCAATTAATATACATTGAGACATGCCCCACCTTCCTACTGACTATGGTGCATCATAAGGCGTACATAGGCCCATATTGTAGATGGAGAAACGCATTGTACAGCGGATACATCTCGGGTTATACTATTAAGGGACAGCTGAATTGACCACCTAAACCATATCTTTTCTGAAAGCCTATAGCCTCTAGATTTCAATTAATATACATTAAGACATGCCCCACCTTCCTACTGACTTTGGTGCATCATAAGGCGTACATAGGCCCATATTGTAGATGGAGAAACGCATTGTACAGCGGATACATCTTGGGCTATACTATTAAGGGACAGCTGAATTGACCACCTAAACCATATATTTTCTGAAAGCCTATAGCCTCTAGATGTCAATTAATATACATTAAGACATGCCCCACCTTCCTACTGACTTTGGTGCATCATAAGGCGTACATAGGCCCATATTGTAGATCGAGAAACGCATTGTACAGCGGATACATCTTGGGCTATACTATTTAGGGACAGCTGAATTGACCACCTAAACCATATCTTTTCTGAAAGCCTATAGCCTCTAGATGTCAATTAATATACATTAAGACATGCCCCACCTTCCTACTGACTTTGGTGCATCATAAGGCGTACATAGGCCCATATTGTAGATCGAGAAACGCATTGTACAGCGGATACATCTTGGGCTATACTATTTAGGGACAGCTGAATTGACCACCTAAACCATATCTTTTCTGAAAGCCTATAGCCTCTAGATGTCAATTAATATACATTAAGACATGCCCCACCTTCCTACTGACTATGGTGCATCATAAGGCGTACATAGGCCCATATTGTAGATCAAGAAACGCATTGTACAGCGGATACATCTTGGGCTATACTATTTAGGGACAGCTGAATTGACCACCTAAACCATATCTTTTCTGAAAGCTTATAGCCTCTAGATGTCAATTAATATACATTAAGACATGCCCCACCTTCCTACTGACTATGGTGCATCATAAGGCGTACATAGGCCCATATTGTAGGTGGAGAAACGCATTGTACAGCGGATACATCTCGGGTTATACTATTAAGGGACAGCTGAATTGACCACCTAAACCATATATTTTCTGAAAGCCTATAGCCTCTAGATGTCAATTAATATACATTGAGACATGCCCCACCTTCCTACTGACTTTGGTGCATCATAAGGCGTACATAGGCCCATATTGTAGATCGAGAAACGCATTGTACAGCGGATACATCTTGGGCTATACTATTAAGGGACAGCTGAATTGACCACCTAAACCATATATTTTCTGAAAGCCTATAGCCTCTAGATGTCAATTAATATACATTAAGACATGCCCCACCTTCCTACTGACTTTGGTGCATCATAAGGCGTACATAGGCCCATATTGTAGATGGAGAAACGCATTGTACAGCGGATACATCTCGGGTTATACTATTAAGGGACAGCTGAATTCACCACCTAAACCATATATTTTCTGAAAGCCTATAGCCTCTAGATGTCAATTAATATACATTGAGACATGCCCCACCTTCCTACTGACTATGGTGCATCATAAGGCGTACATAGGCCCATATTGTAGATCGAGAAACGCATTGTACAGCGGATACATCTTGGGCTATACTATTAAGGGACAGCTGAATTGACCACCTAAACCATATATTTTCTGAAAGCCTATAGCCTCTAGATGTCAATTAATATACATTAAGACATGCCCCACCTTCCTACTGACTTTGGTGCATCATAAGGCGTACATAGGCCCATATTGTAGATCGAGAAACGCATTGTACAGCGGATACATCTTGGGCTATACTATTAAGGGACAGCTGAATTGACCACCTAAACAATATATTTTCTGAAAGCCTATAGCCTCTAGATGTCAATTAATATACATTAAGACATGCCCCACCTTCCTACTGACTTTGGTGCATCATAAGGCGTACATAGGCCCATATTGTAGATCGAGAAACGCTTTGTACAGCGGATACATCTTGGGCTATACTATTAAGGGACAGCTGAATTGACCACCTAAACCATATCTTTTCTGAAAGCCTATAGCCTCTAGATGTCAATTAATATACATTAAGACATGCCCCACCTTCCTACTGACTATGGTGCATCATAAGGCGTACATAGGCCCATATTGTAGATGGAGAAACGCATTGTACAGCGGATACATCTCGGGTTATACTATTAAGGGACAGCTGAATTGACCACCTAAACCATATATTTTCTGAAAGCCTATAGCCTCTAGATGTCAATTAATATACATTAAGACATGCCCCACCTTCCTACTGACTTTGGTGCATCATAAGGCGTACATAGGCCCATATTGTAGATGGAGAAACGCATTGTACAGCGGATACATCTTGGGCTATACTATTAAGGGACAGCTGAATTGACCACCTAAACCATATATTTTCTGAAAGCCTATAGCCTCTAGATGTCAATTAATATACATTAAGACATGCCCCACCTTCCTACTGACTTTGGTGCATCATAAGGCGTACATAGGCCCATATTGTAGATGGAGAAACGCATTGTACAGCGGATACATCTCGGGTTATACTATTAAGGGACAGCTGAATTCACCACCTAAACCATATATTTTCTGAAAGCCTATAGCCTCTAGATGTCAATTAATATACATTGAGACATGCCCCACCTTCCTACTGACTATGGTGCATCATAAGGCGTACATAGGCCCATATTGTAGATCGAGAAACGCATTGTACAGCGGATACATCTTGGGCTATACTATTAAGGGACAGCTGAATTGACCACCTAAACCATATATTTTCTGAAAGCCTATAGCCTCTAGATGTCAATTAATATACATTAAGACATGCCCCACCTTCCTACTGACTTTGGTGCATCATAAGGCGTACATAGGCCCATATTGTAGATGGAGAAACGCATTGTACAGCGGATACATCTCGGGCTATACTATTAAGGGACAGCTGAATTGACCACCTAAACAATATATTTTCTGAAAGCCTATAGCCTCTAGATGTCAATTAATATACATTAAGACATGCCCCACCTTCCTACTGACTTTGGTGCATCATAAGGCGTACATAGGCCCATATTGTAGATGGAGAAACGCATTGTACAGCGGATACATCTTGGGCTATACTATTAAGGGACAGCTGAATTGACCACCTAAACCATATATTTTCTGAAAGCCTATAGCCTCTAGATGTCAATTAATATACATTAAGACATGCCCCACCTTCCTACTGACTATGGTGCATCATAAGGCGTACATAGGCCCATATTGTAGATGGAGAAACGCATTGTACAGCGGATACATCTCGGGTTATACTATTAAGGGACAGCTGAATTGACCACCTAAACCATATATTTTCTGAAAGCCTATAGCCTCTAGATGTCAATTAATATACATTAAGACATGCCCCACCTTCCTACTGACTTTGGTGCATCATAAGGCGTACATAGGCCCATATTGTAGATGGAGAAACGCATTGTACAGCGGATACATCTTGGGCTATACTATTAAGGGACAGCTGAATTGACCACCTAAACCATATATTTTCTGAAAGCCTATAGCCTCTAGATGTCAATTAATATACATTAAGACATGCCCCACCTTCCTACTGACTTTGGTGCATCATAAGGCGTACATAGGCCCATATTGTAGATGGAGAAACGCATTGTACAGCGGATACATCTCGGGTTATACTATTAAGGGACAGCTGAATTCACCACCTAAACCATATATTTTCTGAAAGCCTATAGCCTCTAGATGTCAATTAATATACATTGAGACATGCCCCACCTTCCTACTGACTATGGTGCATCATAAGGCGTACATAGGCCCATATTGTAGATCGAGAAACGCATTGTACAGCGGATACATCTTGGGCTATACTATTAAGGGACAGCTGAATTGACCACCTAAACCATATATTTTCTGAAAGCCTATAGCCTCTAGATGTCAATTAATATACATTAAGACATGCCCCACCTTCCTACTGACTTTGGTGCATCATAAGGCGTACATAGGCCCATATTGTAGATGGAGAAACGCATTGTACAGCGGATACATCTCGGGCTATACTATTAAGGGACAGCTGAATTGACCACCTAAACAATATATTTTCTGAAAGCCTATAGCCTCTAGATGTCAATTAATATACATTAAGACATGCCCCACCTTCCTACTGACTTTGGTGCATCATAAGGCGTACATAGGCCCATATTGTAGATCGAGAAACGCTTTGTACAGCGGATACATCTTGGGCTATACTATTAAGGGACAGCTGAATTGACCACCTAAACCATATCTTTTCTGAAAGCCTATAGCCTCTAGATGTCAATTAATATACATTAAGACAAGCCCCACCTTCCTACTGACTATGGTGCATCATAAGGCGTACATAGGCCCATATTGTAGATGGAGAAACGCATTGTACAGCGGATACATCTCGGGTTATACTATTAAGGGACAGCTGAATTGACCACCTAAACCATATATTTTCTGAAAGCCTATAGCCTCTAGATGTCAATTAATATACATTAAGACATGCCCCACCTTCCTACTGACTTTGGTGCATCATAAGGCGTACATAGGCCCATATTGTAGATGGAGAAACGCATTGTACAGCGGATACATCTTGGGCTATACTATTAAGGGACAGCTGAATTGACCACCTAAACCATATATTTTCTGAAAGCCTATAGCCTCTAGATGTCAATTAATATACATTAAGACATGCCCCACCTTCCTACTGACTTTGGTGCATCATAAGGCGTACATAGGCCCATATTGTAGATGGAGAAACGCATTGTACAGCGGATACATCTCGGGTTATACTATTAAGGGACAGCTGAATTCACCACCTAAACCATATATTTTCTGAAAGCCTATAGCCTCTAGATGTCAATTAATATACATTGAGACATGCCCCACCTTCCTACTGACTATGGTGCATCATAAGGCGTACATAGGCCCATATTGTAGATCGAGAAACGCATTGTACAGCGGATACATCTTGGGCTATACTATTAAGGGACAGCTGAATTGACCACCTAAACCATATATTTTCTGAAAGCCTATAGCCTCTAGATGTCAATTAATATACATTAAGACATGCCCCACCTTCCTACTGACTTTGGTGCATCATAAGGCGTACATAGGCCCATATTGTAGATGGAGAAACGCATTGTACAGCGGATACATCTCGGGCTATACTATTAAGGGACAGCTGAATTGACCACCTAAACAATATATTTTCTGAAAGCCTATAGCCTCTAGATGTCAATTAATATACATTAAGACATGCCCCACCTTCCTACTGACTTTGGTGCATCATAAGGCGTACATAGGCCCATATTGTAGATCGAGAAACGCTTTGTACAGCGGATACATCTTGGGCTATACTATTAAGGGACAGCTGAATTGACCACCTAAACCATATCTTTTCTGAAAGCCTATAGCCTCTAGATGTCAATTAATATACATTAAGACAAGCCCCACCTTCCTACTGACTATGGTGCATCATAAGGCGTACATAGGCCCATATTGTAGATGGAGAAACGCATTGTACAGCGGATACATCTCGGGTTATACTATTAAGGGACAGCTGAATTGACCACCTAAACCATATATTTTCTGAAAGCCTATAGCCTCTAGATGTCAATTAATATACATTAAGACATGCCCCACCTTCCTACTGACTTTGGTGCATCATAAGGCGTACATAGGCCCATATTGTAGATGGAGAAACGCATTGTACAGCGGATACATCTTGGGCTATACTATTAAGGGACAGCTGAATTGACCACCTAAACCATATATTTTCTGAAAGCCTATAGCCTCTAGATGTCAATTAATATACATTAAGACATGCCCCACCTTCCTACTGACTATGGTGCATCATAAGGCGTACATAGGCCCATATTGTAGATGGAGAAACGCATTGTACAGCAGATACATCTCGGGTTATACTATTAAGGGACAGCTGAATTGACCACCTAAACCATATATTTTCTGAAAGCCTATAGCCTCTAGATGTCAATTAATATACATTAAGACATGCCCCACCTTCCTACTGACTTTGGTGCATCATAAGGCGTACATAGGCCCATATTGTAGATGGAGAAACGCATTGTACAGCGGATACATCTCGGGCTATACTATTAAGGGACAGCTGAATTGACCACCTAAACCATATATTTTCTGAAAGCCTATAGCCTCTAGATGTCAATTAATATACATTAAGACATGCCCCACCTTCCTACTGACTTTGGTGCATCATAAGGCGTACATAGGCCCATATTGTAGATCGAGAAACGCCTTGTACAGCGGATACATCTTGGGCTATACTTTTAAGGGACAACTGAATTGACCACCTGAACCATATAGTTTCTGAAAGCCTATAGCCTCTAGATGTCAATTCATATATATTAAGATATGTCCCACCTTCCTACTGACTTTGACATATGATAAGGCGTACATAGGCCCATATTGTAGATCGAGAAACGCATTGTACAGCGGATACATCTCGGGCTATACTATTAAGGGACAGCTGAATTGACCTCCTTAACCATATCTTTTCTGAAAGCCTATAGCCTCTAGATGTCAATTATTATATACAATTATATTCAAGATTGACATATCTTGCCTTGGCTCTCCATGTCGATAGCCCTCTTGCCAAAAAAATAGATAAAATGTTGACTGATTTCTTATGGAGAAATAGAACCCATTATGTTACAAATTCTGTCTTGATGAATACAAATGCGTAATAACTCGTCTTCTATATGGAATTTTATCCCTCAATACATATTCTCCAAAGTGGGTGGGCTGAACTTTCTTCTAATGTGCAATTACAACATAAACAAAATCCCAATTAAATTAGCCAATTTTCACAAACAAGTACTTTTAGCCTGGTCCTTAATTTACAAACATAACTTCTCCCCACATAAATATCTCATCTGGAACAACCAAAATATCTTATATAAAAACAAATCTCTTTATCTAGACAACTGGGTAAAACATGGTATCCTCTTGATCTCTGAACTTGTAAATCCAAATGGTCTTCTCCTCAACTACTCAGAGTTTCTATCTAAGTTTCATCTGCCAGTCAAGCCAAAAGATGTTGCCATGGTTATAGGAGGAGTACCGCCTGGTGCCTTGATGTTATTAAAAAGTCAGCATTCATTTGCTGCTCTGCCTCAGGTGGCTGAATTAAATCCTTATACCACAGCGGTAGGGCAGGTTTGCTTCTCACCTAAAATACGAAAGAATAATAAAAACATCAGAGCATTGTTC
>NW_027468564.1:18311490-18350395 GCF_046254945.1 Alosa pseudoharengus | reverse complement strand
TTTGTTTATTTGTTTGTTTTGCTCAAAGTGTATGTTTGATTGTCACGTGTAGTAGTTGTAAACTATAGTTTTGTTTCTGGTGTTTGTGTGCGTACGTACATGCTGTATATCATAGTAACACCTATCCTCCTTTCTTCCTAGCAGATTGGATTCAGCCTGGCCAAATCACGAGTGAATGGTGTCCTCGCATACAATGTGAGTATAGCCTTTTCTCCGTGGAAATAAAGTTCAGTGCCTATGTTTCTTTAGTGTAAATCTATGGTATGTGTATGTGTGTATAGAGGAAGAATAAGAGCTGTCAGATGTGTGTGTGTGTGTGCGTGCGCGTGCGTGCACAGGGAGAGGATGGGGGGAGAGAGAGAGCGAGACAGAGACAGATAGACATTGAACTGTGTGTGCGTGTGTGTGCGTGTGTGCGCGTGCGTGCGCGCACAGGGAGAAGGGGGGGAGAGAGACAGAGACAGATAGACAATGTAACTGTGTGTGTGTGTGTGTGTGTGTGTGTGTGTGTGTGTGTGTGTGTGTGTGTGTGTGTGTGTGTGTGTGTGTGTGTGTGTGTGTGTGTGTGTGGCACGCGCGCAGGGAGAAGAAGCAGAGTCATGTGTGCCACAGGAGAAGACGAACACAGCAGAACCTCTTGCCGTCTTCGCCATCCACACCAACGACCCGCCGAGGTAAGAGTGTGTGTGTGTGTGTGTGTGTGTTCAGGGTGTATAGGTGAGTAGTATGTATGAGATCCCTCCCACGTCCATCAACTTTTCGGTTTCCAACAAGTTTTTTATGGATTTATTAGCGACAATAAATGATTAGTAGATAGTTCAAGCAAATATTGTTATATTGTAGGTGACACTATACACGGGTAGTTTCACAATCAGGGTGTGCACTTGACATTTTTCACACACAGGCCTTTGCACCCATAAACCTATAAATTCCAAAGGCAGGGAAGTTTATCAGGATGCACACAGTAGGTGTCCTGGATCCATGAAATAACCTCTATGGAATTTGAACATAATTTAACACAACATCCTTAGGCCCCCTGTATTTTAAGGAATAACATTTATTTATATAAGATACATGATTCATTCACAAACAAAATTGGTGTCCAATCATTTTCTTGGGTGTAAGATTAGAACAAACCTTGCATTGTGCTTTGTATGGCACAAGACAGGGGCCTTTAGACTTTAGACCTCCGAGAGATAATATTTTATATTTAGCCTTACATTTAGCCCGAGCTTGAGTATGAGCAGGCCTACAGCATTGCAGAAAGGACTGTAGAGGAGACACAGACGTCGATGTCACAGGGCCCGACATTCAGGACCCAACAGTGACTGGACGGACCATAGACTGTATAGAACGGGACGGACAATTGACCCTTTTCAGACTCTCGATCAGGTCAGTCGATGCTGCTACGCTTCAGGTGGCCACTTCATAATTTTTCTTTTCAACTTCAGCTGAATCCCATTACTGGCAATCCCTCCAATTCTAATGCAAATATATGGGGGTGTTGTGAACTATGGTACCAATTGTGCAGTAGTCAAATAGACTTGCACGAAAGGCTCTCGGTGAACTTATTTGTTTCATGTGGAGCCAGGTGTGTTTGAACCTGCCGCTATTCTGAATGTAATTAACACCTTTCCGGCAATTTTATTTGTGTTTCATAATGATAGCCAAACAAATTAGCTTTCTAGGACAGTTGGGGAAAATTAGGCTATTCTCGACTGGGTGTTACAACAGAGATGTTGTGAATGATTTGGTTTGCCAACATTTTATTGTGACATCAAAATAGAGTCACCTGCCAAAAAAGGTTGGGAACCCCTGGCCTATAGTAAAATGGTGTTTGAGTTGTGTAGATTCATAATTTAAAAACTCACTGTTAAGAAAGAAAGTGTCAGTGGCAGCTGCTTCTCATAATATCATATAAGGCACCCCCATTGAAAACCTGATGGTAGCATCTGCTAACTAGCGCCATATTTCGGAGTGCAGGGGACAAGCCGAGATGAGCTATGAGACAAAAGTTCACACTCGGTATCATGTTTCAACACACTTTAGGTCAATATCACACCAAACTTCTCCTTTAAGTTTAGAGAAGGATCTGAAGAAATTGTCGCAAGATTTTATTAAACAGGAAAATTGAAAACTAGAGATGTGGAGCATAATAAACTAAAGCAGAATTACAAATGTGTTTCTTTGTCCACAGATCATCGTTGGTGTTGGTTGCAGCAGACAATAAAACATTCACACTGGGACCTTGATTTAAATCCAAACCAAAAGGTCTAAGTTCAACCTGATCACCAGACTTCGCAGTGGAAAACTTATCAACACGTGCAGTTCGGAATACATTTAGACTCAAGAGCAAAAAGAAGAGACTCAAGACCAAAAAGAAGACGGAGCAAAGAGCTTCCACCGCACCAGTTTGTCAACACTGAATCAAAGATTCTCCAGATGTTACAAAAGTTGCTGAGCATTTCTGACATCATTATGCACAACAGAGAAGTAGGAGGAGCTATTAGTGGAGGAATAGTTGGATTGTTAGTCACAGTCCTGTTCAATGGAGTACCAACACTAGCTGCTGTCATAAATATACCTGCTGTTTTTATGGTATCCTTAATTGTAAGTTTTTTTGTAAGTAATATTTTGCTATTTGGCTTCCCGATCAAGGATAAACATGATTTTAAGGGTGCTGTTGTAGGTGCTATTGTAGGTATTCTTGCGAGTGTAGGTTATCTTGAAGGTGTTGCTGTACTTGCAGGTGCTCTCGGAGGTGTTCTTGGAAGTGACGCTACTCGCGTAGTATCAGTCGCTGTTGTTAACGCTAATTTGGTACTTGTAGCTCATCTTAGAGTTGAAGGCACTTATACTTTCGTAGCCGCTTTTTTAGGTGTTGCTATAGGCGCCCGTGTCGTTGGTGCTTTTTGGGGTCCTCTTTTAGGTGGCCTGGTAGTTGCCCGACTAGGTGTAGCCGCTGCAGACGTGGCCACTCTTAGAAGTGTATCCCCTGTTGTAGTTTTATCTGTTTTTGTAGGTGCTCTTGGGCAGATAGCAGTTGCTTTGAATGTAGAGGCTGTCACTGTTGTAAATACAGTTGCTCTTGTAGGCGCTTTAGTAGGCTTTCTTGCTCATGCCTCTACTGTCCCAAGAAAAGTCCCCAAATCATTTTTTGATGTAATCACTGTATGTTATCAGCTTTTAGTATTATGCTGTTTAAGTTTTATGTTATTTTTTATATTTTATTTTGTGGGTGTAGCTGGGGTTGTAGGTGGTGTTCCTGGAGTTGTGGCATCTCTTGCTGGCGCTCTTATAGGTGCTTATTTGGTGAGATGGTGCAGCAGGATACAACATTTTTAAATAAAAAAATATTATATATAGTCGTTGTGCTGTCAAATCTCAAAGTCTGATGACTTCACCACAGGTGTGCCTCAGGGATCAGTATTAGGGCCTCTGCTTTTCTCTATTTACACCACGTCCTTCGGTGAGACCATTTGCTCCCATGGATTTGATTATCACTGCTATGCAGACGACACTCAACTTTACCTGTCTTTCCCACCTGATGACTCCTAGCGCTTCCCATCCGATTTCTGCATGCCTTAAGGATATTTCAGTCTGGATGAAAGACCGGTACCTTCAGCTTAATCTCTCAAAAACTCAGCGTTTGGTATAGCTAAAACAGATATTCTCCAACAGATTAACAACCAGCTTGACTCATATCTTCACTGACCCTGGCACGTAACTTTGTTGTAAATGATGACCGACTTGCTTCAATTGCAAAATCATGTCGGTTTATCCTTTACAACATTAGGAAGATCAGATGTTATCTGACACAAAATTCCACACAACTTATTGTTCAGGCCATGGTCGTCTCCAAGCTGGACTATTGTAAATCACTAATAGCATGGCTTACCTGGATGTGTAGTACGACCTTTAGATAGATAGATAGATAGATAGATAGATACTTTATTGATCCTCAAGGGGAAATTCAAGGGTCTCAGTAGCATACAGACATAACACCCAACATGCACTTACAGCAGAAATGGTAAACATAAGTATAAGTATAAACATATAACTAAACTCCACTGTACAATAAAGACAGTAGAAGATAAGACAGATAAGAAAACTAACAAAACTAAATACTAAATACACTATATAAGTTAAATTAATAAAGTCCAATGTGCTTGAGGGTGATCAAGCATAAGACGCTTGTAGTGACAGGGCCAGGACTGGTGAGGTGCTAAAGGGAGTGAGTGTCATGGTGAAGGTGCAAACAGTAGTCCAACCATAGTCCTTAGTTATGTTTGCCTGGCAAGGTGCTCAAGAGAGTGAATGTCATGGTGAAGGTGCAAAAAGTAGTCCAACATTAGTCCAACAGTGCAACAGTGCAAGAGTAAGGTCTAGAGACCAGCATAAATAATATAGACAAATATGAGAGCAAGTGTAATGTAGACAAGGTAAAATAAAAAACTATTTCAGTGCAAGAACAGGTTGAGGTAATAGGGTTATAGCCATTCATTCATTCAGTATTGTATCAGAAGCCTGACCGCAGCCATTGATCATGTGTGCTAGTATAGCATGAAAAACAGTGTAGTCAGTACTCAAAAAACATGGACATGGAGAGGGTGGAGAGGCAGACAGACTAAGCAGAGAAGTCTATCTCTCCTCTTCCCTTTAGTGAGGCACTGAACAGTTCAATGGCCCTAGGAACAAATGACTTCCTCAGCCTTTCAGTTGTGCATGGCAGTGAGCGAAGTCTCCAGCTGATCAAGCTCTTTTGGTTTTTGATAGTGCTGTAGAGCGGATGACATTCATTGTCCAAGATGTTGATCAGTTTGTTTAGGGTCCTTTTGTCAGATATTGAAGTGATGCACTCCAGTTCAGCTCCCACTACAGATCCAGCCTTCCTTACCAGCCTGTCAAGTCGCCCAGCATCCTTCTTCTTTGTGCTTCTTCCCCAGCATACCACTGTAGAAGAGGGCGCTGGCCACAACAGACTGATAGAACATCCTGAGGAGCTTGCTGCACACATTGAAGGACCGCAGCCTCCTCAGGAAGTACAGCCTGCTCTGTCCTTTCTTGTAGAGTGCATCAGTGTTGGCTGACCAGTCCAGTTTATTGTCCAGGTGGAGACCCAGATACTTGTAGGTGCTTACCACCTCCACATTGACCCCATCAATGGAGACTGGTAGCAGAGCGGGCTTAGACCTTCGGAAATCCACCACCTTGAAGTCTTTGAAGTGTTTAGTTGAAGGTGATTGAGTTTGCACCACTGCACAAAGTCCTCCACCAGGCTCCTGTACTCCTCCTCTTGCTCGTCCCTGATACACCCCACAATTGCAGTATCATCAGAAAACTTCTGCATGTGGCATGACTCGGTGTTGTAGCTGAAGTCAGATGTGTACAGGGTGAACAGGACTGGAGAGAGCACAGTTCCCTGTGGCGCTCCGGTGCTGCTGATCACAGTGTCAGAGAGGCAGTTCTTCAGTCTGACGAACTGTGGTCGCTCGGTCAGGTAATCTGTAATCCAGGTTACCAGGTGAGCGTCCACACCCATCTGCAAGAGCTTGTCTCCCAGTCTCAGGGGTTGGATGGTGTTAAAAGCACTTGAGAAATCAAAGAACATGATTCTCACAGCACTTTTCCCCTTGT
Organism: Alosa pseudoharengus; assembly: GCF_046254945.1. NCBI lineage: Eukaryota > Metazoa > Chordata > Actinopteri > Clupeiformes > Clupeidae > Alosa > Alosa pseudoharengus. The sequence goes on along the minus strand of NW_027468564.1, from coordinate 18,344,758 downwards.
CTAGGTGAGAATGTGTCCTGTGTAGAAGATAAGTGATGGCATCGTCCACACCCACTTTCTCCTGGTATGCAAACTGTAAAGGGTCTAGTGCATGGCGTACCTGGGGTCTGAGCATACCTAAGACCAGCCGCTCCATTGTTTTCATCACATGTGATGTTAGAGCGACAGGCCTGAAGTCATTAAGCTCACTAGGGTGTGGCTTCTTAGGGACAGGGGTGAGACATGATGTCTTCCACAGTGTTGGAACTTTTCCGAGGCGTAGACTCAAGTTGAAGATGTGCTTCAGTGGCTCCCCTAGTTCAGCAGCAAAGGCCTTGAGTAGCCTTGGACACAGTCTGTCAGGCCCTGCTGCCTTATTGATGTGAAGTTTCTTTAGTTGAGCTCTTACTTGATCTGCTGTGATGATGGGAGGTGTGAGGGGAGGGGAGGGGTGCATCTGGGATCTGTGTGTCTGATGGCTGTTGACTGAGGTCGTTGTCACCTCATTAAGCTCGCTGGGGTGTGGCTTCTTGGGAACGGGGGTTTACAGCTGATGCAGAAAGCTGCAGCACGCCTGGTCTTCAATCAGCCAAAGAGGACACATGTAACTCCATAGTTACTCTCCACTGGCTCCCTATAGTAGCCAGAATTAAATTTAAATCCCTCACTTTGGCCTATAGGACACTGACTGGATCTGCTTCATGTTATTTCAATGATCAAGATGTACATCCCCAACCGCCCACTTTCTGATGAGCGTCTGTTGTGTCAACCAGTCATAAACGCAAGGTCAAATTCAAGACTTGTCCTCAGTTCAATGTTGGTGAAATGAATTGCCCAGTGCTCTCCGTTCCTGTGATAGTTTTGGGTCTTTCAAGAGGGGTCTAAAGGCATATTTGTTCAACATGCACTTAGTTCATTAGATGCTTCTTGCATTGGTTTGTATGGTATTGTTTATTTTCATTGGACTGTTGATTAATTTGACATTGTTGTTTATTATTGATATTCTCCTTAATGTAGTCTTACCATACTATTGTTATTGTTATTATTTTATTGATTGAATGGACATTATTGTTTATTATTGCTATTTTCCTTCTTTTTCATTGTTTATTTCATTAGGCTATTGATTGAATTGACATTGTTGTTTATTATTGCCGTCATTAATATAGTTTGACCAACATCATAAATTGTTGTTAAATTGAAGTATTATATTGTTTTTTGTATTGTCGCTTTGGACAAAAGTGTCTGCCAAATCCCATAACCATAACCATAAGCTATGATAAGTCATTAAACTAAGCTAAGATAATTAAGTTATTCTGATTCAATCACTTATGACATGCAATGCAAATGATGCTAACCTAAGCTGCATAAGTACCGGTACTTATGATTTGTATGCTAGTCCATGTGGAGACTAGCTCATACAACTGTTCTAGCTCCTCCTGGCCAGAATTCAGCGCCAATTTTTATTGGCTTTCACAGGTAAACGCTTTTGAAAATGGCTCCAGAAAGTAATGCCTGTGTGAGCCATTTGAATTTGTGTGTCAAGACTCTGACAAAATTGGTGACCTGTGAATTTTTTTTTCACTTTTGCTAAAATCCAAAATGGCGGAAAATCCAACAAATTGACGTCATTGGGTACGTTGAAATCTGCCTGGTTCAAGAATTTAAATGATACCCTATTTAAAAAAAAAACGGCCAAACAGGTCAAAAGTTACATTCGTAAACGCCCTTCCAAATTTAACCTGTTGGTGGCACTAAAGCCCTCAAATTACCGACATAAAATGTGGTGAGGTGAATCGTGACTGTCTCCAATCAGTACATTTTTTTTTACCAGTCAATTCTATGGGCTGCCAATAGACTCCCAAGCTACAAACACAATGGGTGCCTACACAGCTTCGCTGTGGCCCCAATAATATAACGCATAGCGGTACAAAATATGACCGCCGCTCAGTCCTGTACATCCGTTCCGTGAAAATAAATCACACTTCAATTTGTCTCCATATTTTACTCCATCCCCCACTCTTGAAACTTTTGTGTATGCTTGTTTGGCATGCATGAGTGTGTGTGTGCGGCTGCACAGAAAGTAGCCTACTGGTGCTGAAAAGGTGAATAGATTGTAGAATAGCCAAAGAAGATGTAGCATTGTTATAAAACCTTTAAAATCTCTAAACAATCACAAGTAGGGCAGTTCATCACAGTTCATCCATTGCAACTGGATTGATGAAAGGTCACTTACACCTGTAGGCTACATTGTATTTGGGAAAAGCAAAAGGTATCAGCATACTGTTATTTATTTATTTATTTATTTATTTATTTATGAACAAAAACATATCTGTCAGTTCCATGCCGTTTTCAACAGCTATCAAAAACAAAGGTCATTTTTGGATGGATGGATTTTTTGTGAATGTTTCTTCTTCTACATAAGATTTTAGTCATCTTTAGTTCATGTAATACTTTATTGTCAATGCACAAATTAAGTAACAGTAGTCTAAAACGAAATGCTGTTTTACATCTAACCAGTGGTGCAAATAACTGACATGTCCAAATGGGCCTTAATGAAATGCGTCGCTAGACTGTTCATACACATTTTAACGGGCCAAAGAGCTGTTGTCCGTTATTGTTCGTGCAAATATAGGCTGATTCATGTTCCCTTGCATTGTGTAACTGAGGCTTTCACCAGACCAAGCTCAATCTTTTAAGAAATCAAAAAATAAATAGCGGGCAGATCAGGCTGGGTTCACCCAGCCTAGTCCATAGGCACCCGATATTGTTTAATTTTCCGATTGAGATATCCACGCTCTGGCTATTCTAAATGCAAAAATGCATCAGGGAGTTATGACAAAACTGTAACTAACAAACTAGATCCTAATAGACAGCTGTTAGCTTCCCTAAGCTACAGGTAGGCTTATAAGGTAGGCCTATTTACAATAATTACAATTACAACAATAAATTGTCAATAGGCTATGCTGGCGACACAAATAAAATTTCCTTTGGAAACCAATGGCTTACGCCTTACAATATCAAGCGGACTTAAACTGCCATATTGTGGCAAAAAGTTGTAATAAAATTCACGCATCTCCATGAGTCAAGGAAAGCGCGAATGAAGTAGCCACTTCTAAATGGGACCCTCTACACAGTAGCTTAAGGTGTGTTGCTAAAGCAGCCATAATGAAATAAAGGTCTCATTGTTTGGATACTTCACACACACGTGCTTTTTAATTTCAGACTACAACTACCAAGCTGGAATCAAAGCATTGATTCCCCTCTCACACCCTGCACGCACTTAAAACAAAATAAACAGGCGTCTCAGTCTCACGCATGTATAGGCAAAACTGTATCAGACCGGTGTAACGTTGGTAAATCTTCCATTGCACAGAATGATTTTTGTAGCACGTGCAACAAATGACAGTCGAAAGATACAATTACAGTGCTGCTATCAATTTGCTTGGTATAACCGCAGTTATAGTTTTCTACAAATGCAATCAATCAAATTGGCCTCCATCACTCAACCAACGCTAACGGTAACATTACCTAGGTCCTTATTGATATTATAAGATTAACGTACCTGCAGTAAAAACCAAGCTTGTCCGATAAACATCCTCAGATTTATTTCGGCTTCAAGAAGAAATGGGAATTACATTTCATGTGAACATCATCCTATCCTTATTAGACGTTCTCTGCGGTAAACTACATTCCTTGTAGGAAGCGTCCATTGTTTTTCCAACCCACTTTTAACTTCCAACAAAATTACGTCTCACTGCAACGATGCGCCATCTAGTGGACAAACGACTACTTATCGCCAATACTGGAAATGCAGCCATGATGATGATGATGATGAATATTTATTTTGCCTTTCTTTTAATCCTACTGAATTTATACCGATAGTATGTGGGTGCCTGTGTGTGTGTGCATGTGTATATGTGTGCACCGCCATCTACAGGCCAATGAGTGTACGGTCACTAAATGTACACATAACCTAATTTTTTTTAGACCACCCCATGGATGAAATTCTACGAAACTTGGCATACCCCCAGAGAATGCCAGGACAATCATACACATAAAATGTGGTGCAGTTCTGAACATCTTAACTGAAGATAGGGGCGATTAAAGCAGAATAATATTGCATTTTCATTTTTTACCGGGGGGGTGCAAATCACAAATGAGGTTATGGGCCAGATTGATGTGGGCCCTTGAGACCAACATACCATAAAAGATTCTTCATCCTCAGTGCCACGGTTCAGGTAGTTATTTTTACATACCCACCAAATTTCATGTGCCCCTTTGGTTCGGTGTCCCGGGTATCGTTGACCAAAAATTCAGGAAGTAGATGACGAAAAAAAAAAAAAAAACTTTGACAATCCCTATATGACCGCTTCGCTAGCGGCGGTCATAATTACTATAGGATGATAGCAAGTTATCCAATATAGATTGTGTAAATGTGCTGAACATTAGACTTGTTAACCTTTCCAATAGTGATGTGTACCCTTCCATATACAATTGTAAAATTATATACTGCATAGTTCATGTGCAACTTATCTCACACTTATAATGAGAGTGATAAACAACGCAGTCACATGCAGTTTTCTATATGACATCCGCTCATCTTTTGGTACAGTCCAGTCCAGAGAACTAGATGTCGCTGTACACAATTGGAACGCCATTGTGGATCAATATTGCAATTGAAGTTAATGGCGAGAAGGAGCTCCGTTGAGCCAAAATGGCGTCTGGGCAACTATGTTAAACACTGACACAGGGGTTAACACGTTTGGTACATTCCAGGTGACTAGCGTACAAGATGGCAGCCCCGATGGACGATGAATTTGAAGATGCGCCTGATGTTGAGCCACTGGAGCCTACTTTAAAGAACATTATAGAACAGAAATCACTCAAATGGATTTTTGTTGGTGGAAAAGGCGGCGTGGGCAAAACGACTTGCAGGTGCGTTTGTCAGCAAATGTTTCTAACCTAATGGTGTGTTGTCACGTCACCTCAAGCTAGCAAGCTAGCTAGCCTCATTCATGTTGCTGTTAGCTATTAATGCGTTAGCATAACATGATTTCAGGATTACCGTTTGAGTTGCAAACGTTGCGACAGGTTTTGGAACTCCTAAAAGGAATATTTATCACGCGTTTAAATAATATAAGAAATCCGGCGTTATGTGATATCAATAGTAAAGAACTCCCTTGGTTCAATGACCGGTGAACGAAGATGCTTCTATCAACAGCAAGTTAATGCTAACATAGAAGACACACCAACAACAAGAAATATTGAACGGCATAGAAGTTAGTTATATGAAGGCAAATGTGACGTTCCACCGCGTCAACTTGCCAGGCACACGATAGAAACGCTTAACAATACTGTGAGTATGCTGTCGCACATTTTAACTGCCCCTTAAGGTGTGTTAACCCTAAAAAGGCTGGTGGTAGGAAAACGCTAACGTTACCAGTCGAAATCTGCATCAGTTTAGCCGGCTTGTTAGCAGGCTAGTAGCGACTATTTTAGTGAGCAGGCCTCGCTTGCTGTAGCTGCTACTGACTCATCAAGTGGCTTATTGGTTAAACGAGTTTTCAGCGAGAGCAATCTGTCTACACAGGACATTAGTATATATACTCTAGGACATACCATCTGTCTACAAGGACATACCATCAAGAGAATCTTCAGTCACACGTAATTAACTAGATAACTGAATAGAGAACTGTAATTTCTTCCCTGTCATGATGTAAACGTCCCTCGTCCTCATTATTATTCCGATGATTTCGAGGTTTTCTCCTCCTTTATGTTGACATGCAAATTAAATGATGATCATTATAAAACAATGAGGCGTTTTCTCACGTTGTGCAGCTGTAGCCTGGCGGTCCAGTTGGCATCGGTAAGGGAGAGCGTGCTCATCATCTCCACGGATCCTGCTCACAACATATCCGATGCGTTCGACCAGAAGTTCTCCAAGGTGCCCACCAAGGTCAAAGGTTATGACAACCTGTTCGCTATGGTAAGTTCAGTAATGTTCGTCATATATGCTACGTATTTTACACTTAACTGTACCTCCTCACCAACGCCTGCATTTGACCCATCCATGGTTAGTGAAAACACACACACTAGGAGCAATGAACAGTGAATACACACAAACGCCCAGGGGTGCGTTTCCCAAAACCATAGTTACTAACTAAGTTGCAAAGTTAGCAACGTTGTTGGTTGCAATGCAATTTTGCATTGCCAACCAACTAAGTTGCTAACAGGTTAGCAACTATGGTTTTGGGAAACGCACCCCAGAGTGGTGGGATGCCAGCATTAGGTGTCTCTAGAGCGTTCACTTTCCCGACACAGGCCCACATGGGAGAGTTGGATGTTTAGAGCGTTCTCTCTCCCGACAAAAGCCCACATGTGCATGGGAGAGTTGGGTCTCTAGAGCGTTCACTCTCCCGACACAAGCCCACATGAGTTCAATCACACTGGTCAATCACTTCCACCACCCATATTTTTCCTGTTAGTTTGGGGATCGAACCCAACGCCCTTCAGTCCAGAGAGACAGACAGAGAGACAGTCAGAGAGAGAGACAGACAGACAGACGTGAGGTTTGGGGTCCACTTGGTATGCACAACTACATGAAATGGGACAAGCGTCCAACTGAACAGCACTTCTTTCTTCACTGTGACAAATATGAAAATGTAAGACGGACATTCTTCCCCATATTCCAAATTGGTATCCCACACTTTCAAGATTGTGACAACAATGAAAAAATGGCTATACTTCATGGTGAAGGCCCACACACACACACACACACACACACACACACACACACACACTCATTCATAATCATCCTATTATTACTCTTCTACTTCACTGCTGTTAATTCTAAATATTTTATGTCCACCCCACACTGATGCATCCCCCTCCTCTTTATGTATTTTTTAGTTTTTCTTTCATGGTCTTATGTTATTGTGTGTTGTGTTGTATGTAACAACAGCTTTGGCAACACTGTTCCCATACAGTCATGCTAATGAAGCAACTTTGAATTTGAGAAACTGCCCAGCATGTGTGATTAGTGCGTGCATCCACGTGCTGATGTGTTAACTGTATTTATGAGTGATGAGCCTTGTGTGAGGGGGGATGTGTGGGATCATTTTGGCATTAATGTGTGTGTGTGTGTGTGTGTGTGTGTGTGTGTGTGTGAGTGAGTGGTCAGTCCTCCTCTTCCTTCTCCTCCTCCTCCACCACTTTGTTTACCCGTAGCTGAGCTGTAGAATTGATTAACACGGTGATGAGAATTTGGACTTGTCGTGGTGTGGTGTGAGTTAGGGTCTGCAGTGGATGTGTTGGATGTTTATATTTGTGTGTTTATTCAGTCTGCCATCTAGTGTTTTGTGTGTGTGTGTGTGTGTGTGTGTGTGGAACTTGTAAAAAAAAAAAAATAATATATATAAACTTAATCACTCTCACTCTCACTCTCTCTCTTTCTCCTCCTCTGGTTACCTCTGTCAGGAGATTGACCCGAGCCTTGGTGTGGCCGAACTGCCTGACGAGTTCTTTGAGGAGGAGAACATGCTCAGCATGGGCAAGAAGATGATGCAGGAGGCCATGAGCGCCTTCCCCGGCATCGACGAGGCCATGAGCTACGCCGAGGTTATGAGGTCAGGAGGAGCCCCACACACACACACACACACACACACACACACACACACATACATATATATATATATATATAAATACAGACTCATACATACACACATGCGCACATACACAAATGCACAAACACCATGTCAATACTCTGGGTCTCGCACGAATCAACTTGTACGTTGACAAAATGTAAGATCAAGGTGCTTGCGCAGGTCTGGTAAAGTATGAATATTTAATAAAAAAAAGTCTTGCTCTTAGTAAAACAGATAAAAAGGTTAACAATGTGTAAATTGTTCAAGGAGGAGGGGCATAAACACCTTGTAGATCAGTGTTTCTCAAAGTATGGTCCGGGGACCACTGGTGGTCCGCAAGCTATCCCAAGTGGTCCGCGAGCAGACGTGGTAAAATATAATATAGATGAGTTGTTTGCAATATTGAACCAACTTGTATGTTAAACCAAACAGTTCTGTAACACTGTCCATGTAGCCTAAGATATGCCAGTTTAAAATATATGAATCCTATGACACAATAAGAAAATTGCAAAGGCAATAAGCAAGGTGGTTCAGTGAGTAGGTCTATTGTGTAGGCTAATACTGTATATTGTTGAAGTAGGTCTAATCTTTTATTTTTTTAGCTAGGTGGTCCGTGCGTTTCTTTTTTATTGGTTAAGTGGTCCTTCGTCTGAAAAAGTTTGAGAAACACAGCTGTAGATCAACAACCAGACAGCGTCTAGAAAGAAAGGTGAGGATGAGAGGTTTGCCTCAGTGTAGTTTCTATTGTGGCCACTAGGGGGTAGTTGTCAGCCACAGAGAGCTCTTGTGATTCATGAGCTCTTGTGTGGTGGTTCTTCCTCCAAAGTGCCAGCTCAGCGTTACCCCTCGAGGGCAGTTTCTTGTACGTCGTCGTTCAGCCCCAAGGAGTGGCGTTTGTCTGGCGATCGCCGTTGCTGCTCTGACACACTGGCCAATAGAGTCCCGAAGTGTGACATAGCGTTTCCATGACGGCAGAATCACTGGATCTAAACAAACTTTCGAAGTGGCATAAATACCATTGAATGTAGACATGTGGCATCATTTCTAGCTAATAAAAATAAATATATCCATTTAAACGTGTTTTACCTGCTAGGCAGCAGCTTAGCCACATAACACGGATTCCATGGCAGGTTTAATAGAAAGAAAGAAAATTCCAGTGGATATTTCACGTCTTCTCAAAGACTGGAGGCTGTTAAGAGCAACGTTTTTTGCCAAAAAAATAAGGGCAAAACACGTCCGTGAATTTAAGGATTTTAACCGCATGCTGTGAAGTTACATGTAGGTCTCTTTTACGGAGGAAACCCATGTTAAAAATAAAACTGTAGTCACGAATTTGATCGTGTAGGTATGAATATATGTTGTGGTATGTGATTCCTACAGTGTAAAAGAAATATACTAACGTCTTAGAAACGTTGTAAAATTATTGAAATAGATTAAGAAAGCCACCGCTATGGTGATTTCTAATGGTAGATTGATTTGTTTAGATCCAGTGAAATTGCTGCCTTGGCAACGCTACGTCATGGCTTCGGGACTCTATTAGCACTCTCCTGACACGGACATGGAGTGGCAGGGTTCCGGGCACCGATCGGACTGGGTGGCAGTTACAGGCACTGGCCGGTGACTCTGTGTTTCCCTCTAAAAGGCCTGCTCACTCCTATACTAGAGTTTATTAATATAATTAACGGCCCTAGTGCTGAACAACATTGTGTTTCCCTCTAAAAGGCCTGCTCACTCCTATACTAGAGTTTATTAATATAATTAACGGCCCTAGTGCTGAACAACATTGTGTTTCCCTCTAAAAGGCCTGCTCACTCGTATACTAGAGTTTATTAATATAATTAACGGCCCTAGTGCTGAACAACATTGTGTTTCCCTCTAAAAGGCCTGCTCACTCCTATACTAGAGTTTATTAATATAATTAACGACCCTAGTGCTGAACAACATTGTGTTTCCCTCTAAAAGGCCTGCTCACTCCTATACTAGAGTTTATTAATATAATTAAAGGCCCTAGTGCTGAACAACATTGTGTTTCCCTCTAAAAGGCCTGCTCACTACTATACTAGAGTTTATTAATATAATTAACGGCCCTAGTGCTGAACAACATTGTGTTTCCCTCTAAAAGGCCTGCTCACTCGTATACTAGAGTTTATTAATATAATTAACGGCCCTAGTGCTGAACAACATTGTTATGCTGCCTGCTGGGCCACACTGCAGCTGCTCCAGCACCAGTCAGTAGAAGTGTGTGTCTGTCTGTGTGTGTTTGTCTGTCTGTGTGTGTCTGCGTGTCTGTGTGTGTGTCTGTGTGTGTGTCTGTGTGTGTGTCTGTGTGTGTGTCTCTGTGTGTCTTTGTCTGTGTGTGTGTGTCTTCGTGTGTCTGTCTGTGTCTGTGTGTGTGTGTGTGTGTGTGTCTGTCTGTGTCTGTCTGTGTGTGTGTGTCTTTGTTTGTCTGTGTGTGTGTGTCTGTCTGTGTCTGTGTCTGTCTGTGTGTGTGTCTGTGTGTGTGTGTGTGTGTGACTTGGGGACTCTAGGCTAGGTGAAGGGCATGTCTATGTGACTGTTCCCAAATGTGGCGGTATCATGGATGGGCCCACACGCACCCATCCCGGGAGCATTGCCCTGAGGAGCAGACCTGGTGGAAGGATGTGAACACCAGGCCCCTCCTGTCCTGGTCTTCAGTCTGCCATCTACAGCGTTTAGTGTGTGTGTGTGTGTGTGTGTGTGTGTGTGTGTGTGTGTGTGTGTGTGTGTGTGTGTGTGTGTGTGTGTGTGTGTGTGTGTGTGTGTGTGTGTGTGTGTGTGTGTGTGTGTGTGTGTGTGTGTGTGTGTGTGTGTGTGTGTGTGTGTGTGTGTGTGTGACTGTTCCCAAATGTGGCGGTATCATGGATGGGCCCACACCAGGCGCTCCTGTCCTGATGGATTGTTTTACACTGCGCTAAACTGAGCCACACAGACCGGTGTTTCCCACACGATGACTAATCTGTGGCGGGGCCGCCACAAAATCAAACTGGTCCCCACACAACAATAATGTTCTATGTTGTACTATTTAAATTAGATAAAAAATCCTTTCATTGAGCTGCGCTTTTTACACACACAGCCTTTCCTTGCACCCAATCCACTCCTTGAATCCAATTCTGTGGGAAACACTGCAGACGTTTCTAAGTTGACCCCTCCCTCCCCTCAGGTTAGCTAGCACCGCGACGTACCAGCTGGCTAATGTTACATTGACAAATCATACAGAAATGTCACATGACATTACGTAACATCAAACTAATACAGAATCTTATAATAGTATGTGCAGGTAAAACATATGTACACACACACACATACACACACACACACTAACATGAGCTACACCGACATTTGCTAAGTTAACCCCTCCTTCTCCTCAGGCTAGTGAAGGGGATGAATTTCTCCGTGGTGGTCTTCGACACGGCCCCCACAGGCCACACGCTGCGACTCCTGAACTTCCCCACCATCGTGGAGAGGGGGCTGGGCCGCCTCATGCAGATCAAGAACCAGATCAGCCCATTCATCTCCCAGGTAACCAAATCAGTAATCAAATTCACCACAAAGGTAACCGCTGCCCAGTTGCCTGCTGGGAAATGGGGTTTTCTTTGTCTCTTTCTGTGTTGCTTTCTAGGAGGTCAGGTGTAGTCATGACTACACATCAGCAGTAGTAGTAGTAGTAGTCCATAGTTCATCTTTATGGATAGTTCTGTAGATGTCTGCTTTATGTACAGTAATTCCCTGTCTATTTGCTGCAATGTGAATACACTGCATGCCAGCATGTGGGTTTACACGGACACAATCGGAATAGAAATTACACATATAAACGCCTTTTTTTGGAATAAAACTGTCGATCCGATCTGAGCTTTAATCGTAATGAAAGGTGGTGTATTCTGTTACTATTCCGATTGAACAGCCATGTATATGGCCAATCGGTCTGCCTGCTGAGCACCTGATCGGAATAGAACATACCCCATGTAAACAGACGGATCACACATTTTTCAATCAGAATAGTTGAATCGGAATGACAAACAATGTCCATGTAAACCCACCTAATGTTGCATGTGTGTGCAACGTGTGTTCTCTGCACCCGAGTGTTAACCACAGTGCCCAACAGCCCAAAGAATCAGATTGTGCTTTAATCAGAGAAAAGAATGAACAAAATAAATGCAAATGTAATTTGCAAAGTCGATGTATAAACATTGATTAATAGACAGGAAATGAAAATATCTCTACTATCTACCTACTCTATATGTCTTGTCTACCAATTGTGTTCTTCTCCCCCTAGATGTGTAAAATGCTGGGCTTGGGTGATATGAGTGTCTTTTCTCCCTCTCTCTAGATGTGCAATATGCTGGGCTTGGGTGATATGAATGCAGACCAACTGGCCTCTAAGCTAGAGGAGACCCTACCTGTCATTCGCTCCGTTAGTGAGCAGTTCAAAGACCCGGTAAGCGAGCGTGTGTGTTTGTGTACATGCTACAGTGAGTGTGTGTGCAAGCTAAGTCTGAAAACTTAGTGAATGTGTGTTTTTGGGGATGGGTTTGTCTTCATGTACATTCTTTGTTGTGTGTGTGTGTGTGTGTGTGTGCGTGTGTGTGTGTGTGTGTGTGTGCGCGCGTGTGTGTGTGGCCTCACAGGAGCAGACGACGTTCATCTGTGTGTGTATCGCGGAGTTCCTGTCCCTGTACGAGACGGAGCGTCTGATCCAGGAGCTGGCCAAGTGCCGCATCGACACCCACAACATCATCGTCAACCAGCTGGTGTTCCCCGACGGCGATCGACCCTGCAAGATGTGTGAGGCGCGACACAAGATCCAGTCCAAGTACCTGGACCAGGTGAGTGCGCGTGTGTGTGTGTGTGTGTGTGTATATATATGTGTATATATATATATATATATATATATATATATATATATATATAAAAATGAAGGGAACACTTCAGTCATACACTGGATCAGTACTCTGACACTGTTTGGCTCTCTTTTTTTAAAAGTTTTTTTTTTTTTTTACTTTTTGAGGCCAGTGTTTTATTTTGCAAGAACTGTCAGACATTCTGTGAATGTAGTTTGAGAATGGAGAAAAGGGTGGAAGGTTTTAAAAAAATGTGTTTTAACAATTGTGGAAAACTGTAAGTGTTCCCTTAATTTGCTTGAGCAGTATTATGTTCAAGGGCATGTGTGTAGGCTTTGTGTTCAGGGTTTTCAAAATGGCAGGTCTGGAAAAAAAAAAAAAGAGCCTCAAAACCAGAGTCCCCTATAGAATGTGGAGGTGCACTTTTGCACTTTCTGGTTCCTAAGAAAAAAAATCCTATGAGAGAAATGGGGTTTCGGGAGATTGAACAAATAACACTCCCTAAGTAAATTTAGTTTAAATTAAGTAAATTAACTGCTTGAGAGAAGCCCCACACTCATTCTCTTTTAATAAAAAGCGGCATGTTGTCTCCGTGTGGACCTTAAACCTGTTACATCTTTAGAATATGCCTCTGCCAACACTAAAACACGCCGGACTACAAAGCGTTTCCTAGCTAAAGCAAAGTCCTTTTAGGCAAGTCCCTCCACTCGGCGGCCATATTGCAACACTTTTTGGGCACTTATCGGGCATCTATTTCGGCATAAGCGCAAGGCTTCACGACACCAACCTTGCTCCAGCGTCGAGATCACGACACATGATTGGCACAATGTCTTCACATCACACCATATGATTGGCTCAATGTCTTCACATCACACCACATGATTGGCTCAATGTCTTCACATCACACCATATGATTGGCTCAATGTCTTCACATCACACCATGTATTCACCTGTTGACGTTTTGACGCAGAAGGGGTGGGATGTATGTAGACAATTGCCATATTGACGTTACAAACTAGCCCCATGCATTTCTATGGAGGATTTTTTGAGTGGTGTGTCTCATTAGAAAGTCTCTGGCTAAATGTGTCACACGGCGAGCTGTAGCTGGCTATAGTTAGCTTTACTGATTGAGGATCATGTGTTGTGAACTCGCCGCTGGAGCAAGGTTGGTGTCGTGAAGCCTGGCACACGCGCATTTCTGCCGAATAGGATGCCCGATGAGTGCCCAAAAATCATTGCAATATGACTGCCGAGAGGAGGGTCTTGCCCAAAAGGACTTTGGTATAGTTAGCTTTACTGATTAAGGACCATATGTGTTCTCATAACAATCATGCAGTTAACTTAAGTTATGTGATCACCACTATCTGTTGGAAATTGTAAATCAGATGTTTTAGGCAATATGTCTGTAACATCAAGTTACATGAGAAGAATTTACAGAAGTTACAGAAGTCGAACAGAACACCGATGCGAAGAGTTGATATGGCAAGCCAGTTTAACGTGACAGACTGAAGCAGCGGAGTTGATATGGCAAGCCAGTTTAACGTGACAGACTGAAGTAGCCTATTTTCGCAATTGATAAGCAGCCGTTTTCCACACTCCAAAGTGACGCAGTACCTTAATTCCATAATAATGCCATAATTCAGTTGCCAATACAAACATATACTTGCAATTGGCGCTTGCTAATTTGGAGCATGGGAAGTTTCTTGAATTTCCCCTGGGGATCAATGAAGTATCTCTATCTATCTATCTATCTATCTATCTATCTATCTATCTATCTCTATCTGGGACTGAGTAAAGAGTAATCTCTTTGGATGTCATGGCTACCTTTTAACTGTGCCGCTTGCACCAGGCAAGCGACATGCTGTAGTGCGCTTTATGCTTGCCTCAGACCTCTTTAGTTTTAGGAGAAAAGACAATTGGTGTGGTGCAAGACTGAATTGTAGATATATTTTAACGTGCCAAACTGAATGCCTAGGTTTTATACTGCTACTACTACTATTTTTGTTTATTTAAATACTACTGGGCTGTTGTAAAAAACTAAATTTCCCAGCTGTGGGATCAATAAAGTCTTATCTTATCTTATCTTTGCTAAATTTGCTACGAATTTTCCCCTTACATTTAATAATTTAGCATTAAACGCTTTTTTGTTTTTGTTTTATCCAAAGCGACCTACACATGTCCATTGTATTATGAGGGGCCGGGAGCAACTCTGGGTTAAGCGCCTTGCTCAAGGGCACAACGGTGGAAGCCGTTTTGTCAGTCAGATCTTGAATCTTTGTTTAATTTTTTCTCTCTCTCTCTCTCTCACTCACACACTCACACTCACACACACACACACACACACTCACACACTCACACACACTCACACACTCTCTCTCTCTCTCACACAGATGGAGGACCTGTATGAGGATTTCCACATAGTTAAACTGCCTCTTTTACCCCACGAGGTGCGTGGGGCAGACAAAGTCAACACCTTCTCCAAGCAACTCTTGGATCCCTACAACCCTCCTAAAAAGTGACCCCTCCCTTCTCTCCCTGGCTCTTCAACGGCCGCCACGACCTGCCCACCCCCACCACACATTCAGTGACCTCTGACCTCCGACCCTTGACCCCGTGGCCCCTCTGCTCTCGGTTCAACAGACAGCAAGCCCAGCTCAGCCCAGTCCACTCCAGCTCAGCCAATCCCAGCGCAGCCAATCCCAGCGCAGCGCAGTCCAGCTCAACCAATCGCAGCGCAGCAGCACTAGCCCTGAGGAGCTCAAGTCTGCTCCACACCACACCACACGACCAGACACAACACAACTCGACTCGAAGATTTAATCTCTGATCTCATCTCGCTCATCACCACGACTACGCACCAGAGACGTCCTTCTACTACGATCACCACAGGACTACTCTTTATTCTTTCTTTCTCTCTCTCTCTCTCTCTCTCTCTCTCTCTCTCTCTCTCTCTCTCTCTCTCTCTCTCTCTCTCTCTCTCTCTCTTTGTGTTTTTGTCCATGGGAAGACTTGAAGAGTTTTCATGTGCATATATCTTAAGGAAAGAAAAAAGAACCAATAGACTAATTTTGTGTAAAAGGCTTGCTTTTGATTAATTGATTGATTGTTTATTTGTTTTTGTTTTTGGCTCTTGTCTTAGCCCACTGGTTGTGCCTGTTTAGGTGAGGTCAGGTAGAATGTATAACAGTTACATGCTCAACCCTGCGATAAATACTTGTTTTTAACCTTCAACCAATAGCAGGAGGCCAGGGAGATGACAGGCAGGTGATGGGGGTGTTGTGATTGGTGTTTTTTTTTGGTAGGAGGCCTGAAGACCATTTGGCTTGCAGTGATGTGGAGTAGCAGGGTTCATTAGCACTCTCTCTCACACACACACACACACACACACACACACATTCACCTGAACTCTTCAGATTCCGGTTAATGGTCACTCTTCCCTGTTGTGTGGCCATGACTACGACCATAATCTTCATCACCATCATCATCACCCCCCCCCCCCCCCCCCATTAAACCATAAACCCTCTCTGTTCCTGGTCCAGTCCCACAGCCACAGAGCCGTGATGCTTCACTGGTGCTTGGGCCTCATGTGGACTCTGGCCCTGGCCTCTTAGCATGCCCCTTAAGCTTGAAGATAAGTGCCCCTTATTAATGCTGTTTGGAGTTTTACTTTGTGATTTATAATATATTGTGTAATCATATTTAATAATCATCATCATCATAACAATAATAATAAATTAAGTAATTAGGTGAAAATGGCTGGTGAAATCTGGCTCACTTCATGGCTCCTGTCATGTCTAAGGTGGTGTACCTGCGGTTGCCTACTCGGGTCGTTCTAACCCACGTGTTGATTTCAGAAAAGTGAATGTCGTTTGGTCTTTAATGAGGTTAGCGTGAGTGAATGAGTCTGTCTGTCTGTCTGTCAGTGCAGGAGTGCATGAGGAAGACCAAATCAAATTAATAAATAAATCTGATCTGAAATAATGATAGGAAGTTTTATTTATGTAGCGCCTTTCTCAAACTCAAGGTCACTTCACAAAGTTAACGCAAGCAGAGCACACACAGGACCCATACGCGTGAGATGGCTGTAGCTTCACCTCTAAAACATAGAGAGCATGAATGGCGGAATCCCATTATGACATCACGGCTCTGACTGCCATCACCGAGTGCGGGGGTGTACGTGGGAGTCTGACTGAGCTCTCTTGACTCCTGCTCGGTTTATGGGGTTGGGGAGAGCCGCACTGAAACCCGTCCATCTGTGGGGGCGCTTTGCCCACCTGGACTCATCTTCATCACCATCATCATCATCATCGGTTAGACCAGTGGTTCTCAAACTTTTTTTGTCATTCCCCACTTTGGATTTTCAAGCCCTACCTGATTTCGGACTTTGGTTCCATGTTACATTTCCTATCTCGATCCGCTGGATCAAGATATTTTAATTCATATGTCGGTCTGTTTATGACACTTATGTTTGTGTGCGGCTGTTTTGTTTTGAATTATCTTCCTTGTCAAAAGAGATAGGCATTATAAAGAATAGCTTGTTCCTCACGCCCCACCTGTCATGTCTGTCTCTATTCCCCACTAGTGAGAGAACCTTTGAGAACCACTGGGTTAGACAGTGTATGTTTGCAAGTTTTTTTTTTTTTTGTCTGTCTCTAATCAACTTTGGAGCAGACCAAACCCATAGTCACCTCTTGCACACTGGCCGTCACTATTTAAAACAACATCTAGAAGATTCTGTGGTTACTTTTCTGACTGAGGTTGTTATAGACCTGCGTGTTCGGTGAACTGGTGTCGATACATGACAACACAACCTGTAAAAGTCATCTCTCTCTCTTCTCTATATTTCTCTCCAAAACAGTTCTGTTTTAAATGCCTTTGCTGTTTAGTTTTTTCTTCTTCTTTTCTCCTTTTTTAGAGGTGATAATGTTATGGGGAATCAGACCATAAATGTATAAAAAATAAAATAAATCACTATTGCATCGATGGTTGACTACTTAACATTGTGTAGTTAATTTGCCTATTTACTTATTCAATAGTTGACTCAACCAGGAACAACAAAAAACCGAGTAGGCTAAAGTTTAGCCTAGTCCATCTAGCTAGCCTAGTCTTATTGTAAACAGGAGTCACACTTTTCACGCTAAACAAATCTCTTAATTGGCGCTTTCGTTGTTAAACTGTTGCAAAACAGCGCGGTTACGCTTAACAGGCTTCCCATAGAGCTGCTGCGCTTCCGCAAGCTGACACAGGCACGGTCGGAGACGGAGTCGTGCCTCCCGTTCAGCGCGCGCGGAGAGATATTATGCAAGGTGACAGGGTCAGCGGAGCACACCTTTCATCTGTGGTCCTCAACCTGGACAAACAAGGCTCCCTGCGGGGCCCAGGACGGGCAGGCCGGCCGAGAGAGTGGCTTATCACGGCCAGGGTCAGGCCAAGTCACGGTGCCCGAGGGGCTGAAGGCAGGGAAGTAAGCGCTATTGCACAACAAGTTTGATTTGGTACTTGGCGTTTTCTCTTTTGGATGAAGAGAGAAATTTAGGCTTTACAGCCAAGTAGTCCATGTTTCCCTGTTTACTCTCTCTTCCATTACCGTGGTGCCTGACACAACTAGCCTACACACAAACACACACACACACACACACACACTCTCTCTCTCTCTCTTAACCCAGGCTGCCTACTGTACCCGACCGCACCGCGCAGGGCTGTCGGCCGTGATCCATCAGCGATCTGAAGCGCACTGTTGCGCGTCCGCCTCGAGCAGCGGGACGCGCCGCTAACGAGGCCCTTTGCATACCCTGACTCTCCCCGCGGCGCACCCAGCCCCCCCCCCCCATCTCTCTCTCTCGGCGAGCAGCTCCTAGCACAGAGCGACCAGTCCGGTTCAGCGGAGGCAAACGGACGCGGGTCAGCTCTCAAACACTGATAGACATCACACGCGCGAGCAGCGCGGCCTGGGACGCACCTCTTCCGAACTGTATAGTGCAAATTAACAACCAGTCACGTTTTAGAATAAGGCACAGTGTTTTTTGCTTGTTTGCTTGTTTGAATCTATACTACAATAAAATAGGCAAACCACTGTTAAAGCCAAATATAGCATACAGGCCTATTCTGACTGAGACGTGAGTCCTGAGCAAATACTAATGTGTCAGGATGAGAGAGAGGGAGAGGGAGGGAGGGAGAGAGAGAGGGAGGAGGGGAGAAAGAGAGAGAGCACCAGGCTTTTGGAAAAAAAGATGGCCCTCAGATATCCCTCCTTTTCCTCTTCACCGGCGCCTCTACCTTGTGAGAGCGGCACTGCTACCACATGAAGTTCGGTTAGGAGGTTAATTGGAAGATTGGTCAGTCTGGAACAGGACTCTCGTCTACTTAAATCTTTTTCTGTGGAATTTCAAAACTTCTGTCGAACTTTATAGACCAAAGGAAACTCGCTGTGATTTAGTGACAAAATATTCCTAAGCGTCGTTACGCATGAGGTAAGGCATAATTAACAACATAGCCTACTAGTCTACTACTAATACTAGCCTACTGCATAATAATAATGACAATGACAATAATATTTCGAAGCGTAATGAAATAAACAGCCTATTGACGGGCTGACATATAACTTACTTGACTTTTTCCTCTACACAAACTAGCGTGTTTCATGTGACCCAGCGTCTCCGGGACAGGCAACGTTGAGATAAGGACGAGTCCCCCGCCTCACGTGGCGCACCGTGCGCACGTCCAACAGTTACGCCGGTGCTGTTTCACACTTGATTTCCGTTACGCACGCGGACTCCACACAGGGGCGAGAGTTGCTATTGTTGAATCCTCGTTTCCACAGGGGCAACGAGGGCTGCCGACCCGGTATTCGGTAGAGGAACGGGGAGCAGGAGAAGCCGTCGAGACTGTTTTGGAGGATCAACACCATGACGGTCACGTACACCGCGCGCGTGGCAAACGCAAGGTTCTGCGGGTTCTCCAAGCTCCTGCTTGCATGGAAGGGTAGCATCTACAAAGTGCTCTACAAGGAGTTCCTTGCGTTTTTCGCCATGTACACGGCCATCAGTATCACTTACCGGTAAGCTCCTATAGCTTCAATTAAATCTGTAGGCTATGAGTTTACCATATAGGTCGCGCATCACAGAGCGTGCGTAAATTGAGTGCAACTGTGTAGTCATATGGTATTGAACTGTACACCCAGTAAACTCTGTAAGTTCTGTCTTTCAAGCCTGTGTAGTGGGGCCCTACCATGGGCGGACTGGCCATCTGGCATACCGGGCATTTTCCCTGTGGCCGACGCACCTTTTGGGCCGATACAATAGGCTATATAGCCTACATAATTTAATCATTTTGGCCAACGATCGGCCCAAAGGAAGGACAATCAGCGGCCCATTGGTTACATTTCAATATTGACACTCGACTGATCCAATAACAGCTCACGTCAGGCCCCACCCCTCCCATTTTGGCTCAGAGCCAGGATTCTGTGAGCGCATCAAAAGTTAATCGAAGTTGCCTAGGCCTACACGAAATTGCGGCGGGTGCCGTAGTGACAATTGTGCAAAAGTAACACCAATGTAGAAGCTTCAAAAAGACAATATTGAAAGTAGGCTAGCATATGTCAGCAACATGTTGAAGTTGAGTTTGAACGAGGATGTAAGCAAATTTTCTAAATGAATGATTTGCAAACCCGGACAGCAAAAGAGTGTCAAATCGACGTTAATTGTTCGTCAGATTGATCAGTTTCCGTCAGACGCCCAAAATTCAACATCGATGGCATGAGTGGTGGTTGGTCTCTCAAAGTAGAGCGTCGAAAGTGTTCTATCTTAGAAGATTTATCATGGTAAAGATGGGCTAAAAGACTGTAGACTGACGGAAATGTAGGCTACAAAACGTCAAGTCATATTCATGCACGAGCCAACTAAGCTAAACTATACGATAGGCTACCGGAAGACATTAGTTCTTGTAGCTATACTGTTCCAAAATGTACCAGCAATGTAGGCTATAGCCTACAGGAATAAAATATTTCCAGCCACAGCCCTGTTTATTTTGTGTTGTTTCAGTTGTCCTACAGTGATAACTGGTATAAATTACATTAATGTCTACGACAGTCTAGGTAGTTATTTACACATAGGCTTCATTAATTGTTTGGTGCTGCTGTTAATTGAGCATTGTATAGTTTAAATTTAGCCTATTGAATAATTTGAAATGATACTTTGAATTCAAGCAGAAACTCTTATTTAATAATTGCTTATATAGCCTACTTGAATATGGAGATCATGTGCTCTATATGGCTACCTCTGATTGGTCAGAGTGATAGCCAGTGAGGCCTACATCACTTTCAGTGCTCCATGACAGTTTAAAATATATGCATATTTAAGGGCAATGCAAGATTGTGTATTTAATTAGGTGTGCCCGACTGATTTGAGGGCCAATTGGGCCAAATATGCCAGGGCCAATTTTTGGTCCCAGTCCGCCCCTGGGTCCTACAGTCATTAAATTTAAGTTAATTTATTTGTTCATTCTGCTTTTCATTGTGTACCAATACAAAAATATGTATGATGTCTGGTGGTTATGATTTGGAATACTGATTGAAAAAAAAAAACAATTTGTTTGTTTGTGTTTTTCATAGATTCTTTCTCCGTGAGGACCAGAAGCGCTCGTTTGAGAAGCTGTCCATCTACTGTAACCACTATGCCAGCCTCATCCCCATGTCCTTTGTGTTAGGTGTGTTTCTTCACTCCCTCAATCGTTACTTTACACACTCAAGAACTTCATTCAGTTACCGTTTCACTGATATCAATTCACTCAGCTCTGACCATGAGACTCACTGCTCATCCATCCATCCATCTATCTATCTGTCTATTCATCCATCTATCTATCTATCTATCTATCTATCTATCTATCCATCCATCTATCTATCTATCTATCTATCTATCTATCTATCTATCTATCTATCTGTCTGTCTGTCTATTCATCCATCCATCCATCCATCTGTCTATTTATCTATCCATCCATCCATCCATCCATACATACATCCATCCATCTATTCATCCCCATTCCCACCGTTTCACAGAGGCAATCTGGTTCAGCTCTTCTGGGTGTGTGCATATATATACTCATGGGTGTGTGGTTCCTCACTGTTCTGCTGCTTTAGAACACTAGGGTATGTGTTCTTTATGGCTCTGCTGCTTAGAACACACTCAAGGTTGCTGTGATTCTCTTCTGTGCTCCATCAGAACCCCTGTTCCGCCAGTGGAACCGACTGCACTTCGTAACCTAACAGTGAGTGAAGACAAAAACACTGCTGTTTAAATAGAAAAGCTTTGAGGTGGAACTGCAACACGTGTAGCTGTGAGAATAAGCCAGTTGGGGCTGATTGTTGGCGGAGCTCTGATGTGAAGATGTAAATCGCTGAGCTGCAGGGAACAGGCGACGGCCCACTGGTCACTACCGAGAGTCTCGCTGGACTGAGGCCGGTGTGCGTCTGTCCACTGCTCTGTTTGAATGGGACACATACCGGCTGGGCAGTCAAACCCACATCTGTAGTCTGGAGTCATCAGGCCCACCAGGACGATTCTCTCCTTATTTCGGACTCTGTTATATCGGGCGACAGTGTGCGCAAATCAGTGGCTCTCTGTTAGAGAAAAGGTAAAAAAATAAATACATAATTAAAAGTGGATTATAAGCAGAAAAGGGCAGTATGTGGATGAGGAGGCAGGTTTTGGAGAACACAATGGCCACCAATGGGCCTATTACCTAAAAGGTACCTATTGGGAAACAGTCGAGCCAGTTCACTGCTCAATCAGAACACATTGGCCACCAATGGGCCTATCAGTGTTCTTGTGCAGTGTGTTGAAACTCTGACTTACAGTTTTTCTCAGTCGCTTTGGTGCTTTTCTCACATCACTATTAACATTTGCACAGCAGTTAGTGCATTGCTCAAAACAATTAGTGCAAACTGCAAAACCTAGTGGATAACCTGCAAAAGCACGTCACTTGCTCAAAATGGATAGTCCGTTCCTCAAAAGCAAGTCTTCATGTCAATGAAACTGCCAGTGTCAAATGAGAAGTCTTGACACCATTGTTTATGAACAAGATAGTCAAATGGCTTTGTCATGTTTTCATTATGACAGTTTATTCTCTCAGTGTTTTACAATGCATAAAAAAGGTCAGAACTCTGTGACACTACCTGAACATGCTCAAGACAGCACTATACACTACTTGTACAGCCATTTGAAAACTACAGTAAAGTTACACATTGCTGTAGTTAGGGGAGTAAGTGAGTACAAGACACTGAATACGTACGTTTCACATTTTTACTCTATATGCTCTGCAATTCTACAGCATTATGACAGAATTTGATAACTAGTTCAACAATTGTGTATGTAATGACTCAAGCAATGAAATGAAGACTATTAGTTTCATTGGGAATGACTATTCATCATCCATAAGTATAGTTCATTTTGACTGACATGACATAGCCTAAGCAAATGATAATGTTATAAAACAGCAGAGAATTGTACGAAAGCAACTGATACATGTCCAAAAGCATTTGCAATTTGTTCAGAGGAAGGAGAAATTGCTACTATGATGTGCACAAATGACTAAATGTTGTGGAGGTTAGTATTAGTATTAGTTATGAGAATTTTCATTCTGATCTGAGAAAAGCACCAAAGCGACTGAGAAAAACTGTAACACCAAGTTAAACCGTTGCCAATGAAGAGAGTCCGTGGTAAGATTGCATTTACTGACGTGTTTTCTCATTCAAAGACATAGGCCTACGGTGAAAACTGAGAACAAGTACAAAATACAAAACATTCAGTGTGTATTCTATTCTTACAACAATGTAGCATAACTTTTGTATCTTTCTTCGTTAAGCACAGCATAACACGTTACATTGTTAGCAGTTACTATGGTAACCAATAACACTGCTATGCAGACTACGATAGCAAAATCGCTGCTAAGATGAATTACTAACGTTGATTTAATAGTGTTGAGATCGTACAACATACACATACAACAATAAACTTACGGCATTGCCTCTAAGAACTTGCACAGTAGCTTTATCAAGATTGTCTCTTGGCTGTCTGTCTGTCTGTCAACCAGGTTCAGTTTATCAACGAGTATGACTTTAGAACGTCTTTGTCAGAAGACGTGGCTATCAACCAAAGATTCTAGAGCGCTCCGCTCTAGCATCTTTGCTATCAACAAGGAGTCTTCACGTTCAAATATCAACAAACAGATTAAAATAACTTAAAGTGCACTCACTCAGTAATTAAAAAATTGAATTTGTCTTTGTAATCTATCTTGTTTTTGTTGATTTTTCAGGACAGTCAGGGATTTGTACCCATCTGGGAAAGTAATAGCCTATGTCTGTCAGCCTTATCAAGAGAAACCATTTGTGTTTTTATGTCACCAGGAAGCATGTCAGTAGAAATAACTTTTCATATTTACGTGGGATAGATTGGAATCTTGAAATATAATAATCGTGACGCTGGGATATTCTGTGGCTTACCAATTTACGAGATGTATAGATAGATAGATAGATAGATAGATAGATAGATAGATAGGCCTAGATAGATAGATACTTTATTGATCCCCAAGGGGAAATTAAAGATTCAAGTATATGTACTGAGTGAGACAAATATTTTATTTATTAGGCTAATTGCTGTATTCACTTGAGTAGCATTGTCACTGAACCATTGGACTAAGCATGTGCATGCCGAGACCATTTTTTTTTATAAGGACATCAAGTTCATTAACTTGGGTTGCTATTACATTATGGTGGTTGGCAGGTTGTCTGCAGCAGTCCTGTATCTTTAGAAAAAAATGTATGTGTAGCATACTCGCTCAAATTGATAACACTCGTTAATAATAAGCCAATTTTCATTCATTGTTGACATGGTCCATGGAGGCTCAGACGGGTGTCCCGGGACCTGATGAACACGCCACTAAAAAGCACAAACGAGTGCGAAAGTTGCAGCCGTGACGACAGGGAAAGTGCAGGCAGCCACGAGAGTGATTGGTCGTGTAAAATGAACGTTGCTGATGTCTGGGTTACACAAAGCTATAATGACACAATCATTATGTTTTCTTAATGACCGACAGTTAGTTTAGTTTATAGATAAGAAATAATTTTGCCTTAAAGTAGGATAGGCCAAACGTTCGTGAAAAGGCTTGATTTACACCGTAAAGTGCCATAATGGTATAGCCTACCAAATGACAGACAGTTGAATTTCTGAATAAAAAGAATGTTGGTACAGTTTTGAAATATTAAACGTGTAACCCCACACAAGCACAACGTGGTTGTAGACAGGGAATGTGGTATTTGGGAATTTTACCCGGATACAACGAATAGCCTATTTTTTGATTGGATGTCGGTGGCTATTTATTTTTAGATTTGTCAAGTGGTGCGCTAGTTCTGAACCCTGCGAGAAATCCTCTTGTATCCCTGCGTCTCCTCTAGGCTACTAATTATGCAGATACCTTGGCACAGTGGCGCAAAAAGTGGGTATGCGCTATATGCGGCGCAGCTCGGGGGCGCCAAAGCGATGGTAAAATAAATAAATAATATATTTGGTATTTTCTATATAGCTACTGCTGTCCGTTTTTAAATCATTTCAACATTTTATCAATGTTCTATAACATTTTAGAGGACTAACAGGCTAGAGTAGGCGCCCTATCTTGCCTAGCCTTTGCCCTGGGCCTCTTACATCCTTCCCATCCATCTGTGAGCCGGTGCTGCACTTCACTGTCTGGTCGAGGGGATTTCTCGGGACAACAGCTGGAGCTACTCTGAGAAAGATCTGCTGAGGCCGCCGAGCTGTTTCTGACCAGTGAGCTGCCATGCCCACTGTCTGGAGTCTGGATTGAGCAGACTAACGTTAACGTTAACGTTGAAGAACTCTGCATTACGGACCAACAAACGGTCGCTGTTAAAAGTACATCGATTTGCTGATCTACAAGATCGCCCATGACTTCGGACTGTTATGCTTCCAGTGATATCCAGACTATAACAAGGCCTAACGTTCACGGTATCTCCAGACTGCCAGTGAGTGAATTTGTTGGCGGTGCATGCATCGGTTGTGGAGACACAGCTGTGCGCAGTTTCACGCGAGTCATCATTGCCCTTGGACATTTTCAGCCGGTTGGAAATTGGACTCATTTTATTTTTAATTTTTATTTATTTTATTTATTAATTTGTTTGTTGTCTGTCTTGTATGTCTTGGTGTCACGGGTACGCTGGCGACTAAGCCGCTCCGTCCGCTATTGCAGGGATTAAAGTGAAAAAAAATCGTTTGACTGAACTTTTTTCAGGCCATAAGTCATACGTTGTTCATATCTACCTATAGAGATAGCACCCCTTTTGCGGTCGCGACCTATTGGTTTTTAATGTACAAAAAGATGCAAATATTCGCCTTATTCACACAGCGGCCATTGTTTAAACCAAAACGAGGCTACAGGGTACACTTACTATATAATTAATGCCACCTACAGGTGAATGCATAGAACATAACAATCCTATGGTTTGTGTACCCTGTAGCCTCGTTTTAGCCGCCAATGGCCGCCATGTGAATAAGGCGAATTGAGAGTGTTCTTGATTGAGATTGAGTTTTCCTGATGAACAAAAATATATTTTAGTACCATCCCTGACCATTGCTGATTAGCCATTGCTGTTCTTTTCTACTGCAGCAATATTGTAGAAAGGCTTTAACACACTCTTATTTAATTACTTCAGGCCAAAAGTGTTTAAAGGGGAGATTTTTTTCTTGTTAATATGCAATTCAACACCAAGTAAAATCTATAAAATCAAGTTTGCAAGACTTCCCATTTCCTCATCAAAGTAACAAATCAGAACATTCTAGATATTGTTCATATTTCCATTTGTTGCCTCATCCGCATTTAATGATAACATGGTAATTTTGAGTTTTACAGACAACTCAGTTTTCCAATGAGCAGCAATACTGTGTGTGCTCATGCAGGAGGTCTGCGCATTTGTAACGACAATCTGGAGACGGCGCTTTTGTCTTCAGCAACAGATTGTATAAGGTTGACAAGAGGTTGCGATATGGTTAAGGACAGGTCGTGTTGCGCTATGAAAGAACATGCGTAGCCTACTTTCTAAACGTAAAAACGGTCAGCCATAGATAAACGTAGCCTACCTCTGTCGTGGTGGCTAGTTGCACCAGGTAGGGAAGATGTCCTGAAGTGCACGAACGTTAACCTTATGGCGGTCTTCTGATTGGTGGCGTGCTAAAACGTTTTCCTATTGCATCCATAAACAATTTTCTTGCAGCGAACCGCGCAAAAGCAAACTCCTGGCACTTTAATTTCTTTACACCATGGCTTGTTAGTTCTCCCCCGTTTCCAACAGCTGCCCATCTGCATTTATTTTTTAACTTTTGACACCTGCCTTCCTTTAGCAACAACGCATCCATGACAGCTAGTGGCCTTGCCAAATAGACGCACACAAATCATGACGCTAATATGCGAGGTTCTGGTAGGCCCACTGGTTATGGTTTTGTGCTATAAATTAATATTTTATAGCAAAGTTTTAAGTTGACTATTTTAATTGTATGGTTATTTTTTGTCAACATACACTCACAACCTATTGTCGTTAAAAGTGAGGCCTAAGCAAAATAGGCTACAAGGCTGTCTGTGCGTCACAAACACGACTGACCCCATTACTCGACACGCTCAGTCAAAACCTTCCGTCGCAAATTGTGAAAAACATTGTTGTATGTCATAACAGACGGGATAATAAATTGCATAGGCTACGGTTTATATTGCGTCGCTTTACAGATAATGTTAGTTGCATTGATTAAAAACTGTAACAATAATAGTAGCCTACATCGGGTGGCATAGCAGGCTATCTGTTCAAGTCATAGGTGACACCCAAAATGAATGACCTCCCCAAGAGTTCGCGATAGTAAGTGTCTACATTGATGCACGGAAAGAACACAGCCTCCGAATTCACACATAGAGCTCACAATATCATATCCAAAAAAGTTAAACGGATTGGCCAACCTCATCAGCTGTCTCGATTGTGTCACTATAATCCAACTTTTAGACCGTTATAGTCCTCCATACGTGTTCTTTTTTTTAAGCAAACGCCCGAGACAAGTGTGTAGCTACAACATACAAAGCGAAACTCATGGCTGACGTAGGCCGTATAGGACGTATCTTCTTGAGCGGTCACCGATTGAGACACAGAAAGTTCTCAAGAACACTATTAGGTCTTTAAACATGTACCTAATATTTGTAGTTGCCTTAAAAAAGGAAAAGCAAAGGTGACAGTCCCCCCCCCTCCTATTTTTTTTCTCATCGGATCTGCATCGATCTCAAATATGACATTTCTAAAATCAAATTGACGGAAATCCGTCCTATGACGGAGAACTTTAATCCTTGCTATTGTCTTTGTTATGTGTCAATGACAATGTCTTAGCCTATATGTGGAGCGCTTTGGGTTGCACTCTGTGCACGTTAAATGCGCTATACAAATACAACTGACTTGACTTGACTTGACTATCTCATAAGATTCCATCATAGAATTTTGACATAGAAGGTGTGGGGGCGCGGTGAGCGCTGGGCGAGCAGATAGGCCTACGAGTAGGCCTAGTGAGTTGCCGTCTAAAAAAAAACTGTTGACGACTAAAAATAGAAAAAGAAAGAGTGAAAAGGAGATGGCATGTCAAGGGATGCAACAGCAGGTAAATAAGTGGACGGTGAAAGGCATCAGGTAGGATTTAAAGTGATGACGTCTGTACTTGTAGGCTTGCAAATATGAGTGTTAACAGACTAATTAGCGTTTGTTAAGCAATGCCGATTAAAACAGCCAATTCCATTCAGATAGCTAGGTGGCTACCATGCTCATACTGCACTTTTAATGGCCAACTGCAAACAGAAATGTCATGCTAGCAGCAACTCATTACATGTTTCCATATCCTAACAATTAAGGCTTCTTGTAAGGCTAGAGTGCCTATCAGCCTTATCCATTGTGAGCAATAGCTGGCAAAAGGACGTTATGAGAACCGTTTAGACTCTCTTAAAGTGACAATGCACCATTTATCAATACTTATCAAGTATAACATGAAGTTAAACATCAAATTGGCAGCATTTCTTTAAAAACATATTCAATAGACACTAATGCACAGTAGGCTAATAGTGTAAATTATTGGCCTTTTGTTTTGCTTTAGTTTGTGTTTTTTTTTTTGGGGGGGGGGTGCCAATATTGTTGTTGCATACCCCTCATAAATCTGTAGCTGCGCCCCTGCCTTGGCATCCCTAGCAATATTTCTGCGTGAGAAATGCAAGGTGTGGCGTGTGAGCGTGTGAACTTGTTGAATTGCGTGTGTCTCACGCCCATTGCGTGAGACTTGAGAACCCTGTTATCATTGTATAACCATTTGTGTAAGAAGAAATATTGTTGTGCTGAGTTCTAAGAACAGAGAGTTCAAGTTAAATGTTGTTGTGCTGAGTTCTAAGAACGGAGAGTACAAGTGTGCACCCAGACAGACAGGAACTACACCCTGTCTGTGTGTGTGTGTGGGTGAGATAAGTATGTCACAATGAAGTCACTATGTCTTGCTTCTTATTTTCTCTGTGCATCTGTACAATAAAAGACACAGCTTTTGGGCTGCAGAGTCAGAGACTGATGGTGTGAGGAATTCTTCCTTACATTATCAGGCTCTCCTCTTGGTACCAGAGTTTGTGGGCAAAGTGTTGTGGATCTTGTATCTATATGTTGGGGTCAAATTCCATGACAGTTACCAACAATGTTAACGACAAACTCAGCTTCACTGCTGCAAACAAAGTTGGCTATATGCCAGTCATCTCGATAGAGCTCTGTTATCTCAATGTATCGCAATGGATGTACTGCTCAATCGGAAGTTCGGAGACAATGTGGGCAAAGCTAGCGCCCCCCATGTTTGCGCGCGGAATAAGGTGAATGTGGGCCTACCTATTGGGAAATAGTCGAGCCAGTTCACTGCTCAATCAGAACACGTTGGCCACCAATGGGCCTATCACCTAAAAGGTACCTATTGGGAAATAGTCGAGCCAGTTCACTTCTCAAATCAGAAATACTGGGATTTTATGACAAATCCAAACCCATATATATCTATGTCCAAGCCCCTGTAGAGCAGCTGACACACAATCACCCATGTGCAGCCTTGCTTACACTTATACTGCAGTCTCGCTGAGGGGACACAAGAATGAGACAGACTTTGCCTGGCTGCAGTTGTAGTGACCGGTTACAGCCACTAGGACTCCCATTTACAGGGCTGTGAGACACCAACTTTATGTGCTGTTTTTGTTTGTTTTTTGTTTGTTTGTTTGTTGTTGTGAAAGTGCCAGGGTGTGCGGATGATGATGATGATGATGATTTCTTTTTTTTTTTTAAATAATTGTAGTAATTATTTATTTAATTTGATTAAAATGTATACTACTTTTAGTGACTGTAATTTGTCCATGCAGGGACAAAATTAAGTATTTTGAATTGAGTTAAATACCCCATCTTCATCTCCTACCCCCCTGATCTGCCCCTCATGTCCAGGGTTCTACGTGACGCTGATCGTGAACCGTTGGTGGAGTCAGTACCGGAGCATTCCGCTGCCGGACCGCATCATGTGCGCGCTGTCGGGGGGGCTGCAGGGCGGAGACGAGCGTGGTCGTCTGCTGCGGCGCACGCTCATGCGCTACGCCAGCCTCGCCGGACTCCTCATCCTGCGCTCCGTCTCCACCGCCGTCTTCAAGCGCTTCCCCACCATCGACCACGTGGTGGAGGCCGGTACGCTACGCACGACTGACCTGTCTGTCTGTCTGTCTGTCTGTCTGTCTGTCTGTCTGTAGTGGAGGCCGGTATGCTACGCACGACTGACCTGTCTGTCTGTCTGTCTGTCTGTCTGTCTGTGTGTCTGCCTGTCTGTCTGTCTGCCTGTCTGTGTGTCTGTCTGCCTGTCTGTCTGTCTGTCTGTGTGTCTGTAGTGGAGGCTGGTACGCTACGCAGGACTGACCTTTCTGTCTGTCTGTCTGTCTGTCTGTGTGTCTGCCTGTCTGTGTGTCTGTGTGTCTGTCTGCCTGTCTGTCTGTCTGTCTGTGTGTCTGTAGTGGAGGCCGGTACGCTACGCTGGACTGACCTTTCTGTCTGTCTGTCTGTCTGTCTGTGTGTCTGTCTGTGTGTCTGTAGTGGAGGCCGGTATGCTACACACGACTGACCTGTCTGTGTGTCTGTCTGTCTGTCTGTCTGTATGTCTGTAGTGGAAGCCGGTATGCTATGCAGGACTGACCCGTCTGTCTGTCTGTGTGTCTGTCTATCTGTCTATACGCAGGACTTACCCGTCTGTCTGTCTGTCTGTCTGTCTGTGTGTCTGTAGTGGAGGCCGGTACGCTACGCAGGACTGACCTGTCTGTCTGTCTGTCTGTCTGTTGTGGCGGCCGGTATACGCTATACGCAGGACTGACCCGTCTGTCTGTCTGTGTGTCTGTAGTGAAGGCCGGTACGCTATCTGTGGTGGAGGCCGGTATACGCTAGACGCAGGACTGACCTGTCTGTCTGTCTGTCTGTGTGTCTGTCTGTGTGTCTGTAGTGGAGGCCGGTATGCTACGCAGGACTGACCCGTCTGTCTGTCTGTCTGTCTGTGTGTCTGTCTATCTGTCTATACGCAGGACTGACCCGTCTGTCTGTCTGTCTGTCTGTCTGTGTGTCTGTAGTGCAGGCCGGTACGCTTCGCAGGACTGACCTGTCTGTCTGTCTGTCTGTTGTGGAGGCCGGTATACGCTATACGCAGGACTGACCCGTCTGTCTGTCTGTGTGTCTGTCTGTCTGTCTGTCTGTGTGTCTGTAGTGAAGGCCGGTACGCTATCTGTGGTGGAGGCCGGTATACGCTAGACGCAGGACTGACCTGTCTGTCTGTGTGTCTGTAGTGGAGGCCGGTATACGCTAGACGCAGGACTGACCTGTCTGTCTATCTGTCTGTCTGTGTGTCTATCCGTCTGTCTGGAGGCCGGTATGCTACGTATGACTGATGTGTCTGTCTGTCTGTCTGTCTGTCTGTCTGTGAGGCAATCTATCTATCTGTCTGGCTATAGTGGAGGCTGGTAGGCTACGCAGGACTGACTGACTGACTGTCTGTCTCTCTGTCTGTCTGACTGTTTCTGTCTGTCTGCCTTCAAGCGCTTCCGTAGAGGTTCTGAAGCAGGCATGTAGAACAATTAGTTGAAAAAAGCAATAAAATATTATTAATATATTGCCTATTCTTTCAAACGAGGCTGGATTCATTCACCAACAGACACACACATTAATTTAATCTATTCCCAGTAACTGACTTCTTTTTCTTTCTCCTCAGGCTTCATGACGCGAGATGAGCGTAAGAAGTTCGAGAGTCTGCAGTCCCCTTACAACAAGTACTGGATCCCGTGCGTGTGGTTCACCAACCTGGTGGCAGTGGCTCGGTGTGAGGGACGCATCAAGGATGACTGCACCCTCAAACTCATCCTAGAGGTGAGCTATGCACCCTCAAACTCATCCTAGAGGTGAGCTATGCACCCTCAAACTCATCTAGAGGTGAGCTATGCACCCTCAAACTCATCTAGAGGTGAGCTATGCACCCTCAAACTCATCCTAGAGGTGAGCTATACATATGACCTCAAACTCATCTAGAGGTGAGCTATGCACCCTCAAACTTATCCTAGAGGTGAGCTATGCACCCTCAAACTCATCTAGAGGTGAGCTATACATATGACCTCAAACTCATCTAGAGGTGAGCTATGCACCCTCAAACTCCTCCTAGAGGTGAGCTATGCACCCTCAAACTCATCTAGAGGTGAGCTATATATGACCTCAAACTCATCTAGAGGTGAGCTATGCACCCTTAAATTCATTCTAGAGGTGAGCTACATACATGACCTCAAACACATCTAGAGGTGAGCTATGCACCCTTAAACTCATTCTACAGCTGAGCTACATACATGACCTCAAACTCATTCTAGAGGTGAGCTATACATATTAACCTCAAACTCATTCGAGAGGTGAGCTATGCACCCTTAAACTCATCCTAGAGGTGAGCTACATACATGACCTCAAACTCATCTAGAGGTGAGCTATGCACCCTCAAACTCATTCTACATATACATGAACTCAAACTAATAGGTGAGCTACATATACATGACCTCAAACTCATCTATAGGTGAGCTAAATACATGACCTCAAACTCATCTAGAGGTGAGCTACATATACATGACCTCAAACTCATCCTGAGCAAAAAATCTAGAGAAGCCTGATTAGAAATGCTCATTTAAAAGAAAAGTCGTAGATGGATTTAGAGGGTTTTGCATCTGAACTCTTCAATACTGTCAAGACTAGGCTAATGGGTGTCACGGTATAATATTCAGTAAAATGTTAGCTGACAGATTCAACTGTACCTTGGCCATGGCTGTAGGCCTACCCGTACTTATATGACAACTAATTAAAACTAATTCAACTAGCATGTCATACTCATTCTATAGCATAAGTAATACAGTAGCCTTTAATCTGTAACAGAAAAGTATTTAGGAAACTGAACTTGAACCCAGAGTCAAATGAGGAGAACTCATATTATTCAAGGTGGGAGGTATGTGGAAAGTTTACAGTTTGTAGGCTGCAATACACTACAGTCGCCACAATGTGAAACAATGAGCAGGGAGACCAGCAGCCGTGAGCACAAGTTGGATAATAAGAGCAGACACCAGGCTGCACTACACTGAAGTCACCACTAGGTGGAGGCAGGACAAAGCTGAGCTGGTAGGGACAAATAACACAAAGGCCATCTT